>NC_088711.1:46480521-46786593 GCF_963576615.1 Watersipora subatra | reverse complement strand
TTTAGAATAACACTTTGTTTCAAGCCATATAGATAAACATCAACTTTTAGTAGTTCTTAGACGTTGTTGTTGTTACCGTCATCGGCAAAATATTTATGTTAACAACTTATTCAAAGGTTTACAAAAAATCAAATTTTACCAAACATCCGCTTTGCGATGGCCCTTGGAAAGCAAGGAAAAGTGTAGTAACCTTTGGATAAACTTGAAGTAAAATCGGCAAAATTGATCTTGGTTAAAATGCTCAGGAGAAAAAGGTGTCTTTTTCTTAGCGTTTTAACCGCAATCAAGTTTTGCCAATCTTAACCTGAGAGCATCCTGGCAGTCACACCACCTAAAGCAACAAACAAATCTCAAGTGATAGAAAAATATGTATACTTTCTGATAAATTTTTTTAAAACTTTACCTGAGAGGACTTGCAACAAGCAATCTATGCTTTTGATTTATCTATAGTTTGTATATGTACATGTGTCTACCGATAAATACATGCACTTAACAGTGCTCTAATAACTTGAATGCTCTGATAACTTGAACACTTTCACTCGGTCCTGTGAAGTTTGAGTTATCCGAGTTTCACTGTATTTCTCAGTCAGTATATAGTGATACAGTTAAATATGCCATGAACACATGTAACTGCATATGGTGAGACTTCTAGGTGCTCGGCTTTTCTCTGCTCAACTGGGTTTTTTATATATGCTTTTAGCTCTGCCCCTTCAAACCCAGCTGGTCGTGCGTGACGGCACGCATGATTCGGCTTCATTAATACAGCAGACACTCCTCTAACGTATACCTCAAATAATGTAAATTTCAGATAACCTAAAAAAAGTACTTGAAGCTTTTGCTTCCTACTACATAAAAAATGCTATTTAATGTGAAGTGCCGTCGGGCGAGTTTTCACATTCAATTTGAATGTTCGTTTAACTCGCCGCACTTGCGGGAGAAAACACATCGTGCATATAGCGTTATATTTATTGTATATTTCTTTCACGACATTCTATTTCGTCATAATAGATCGTTATATGTGTCGACAAAGAGGAGAAAAGATGGCCGCGTAATTGTTCATGAATACAAAGGCGATCGATTGGTGCAGGTGTTACAGCGTCGGTCTACCAATCCGAATAGCACGAGTCGGAATATCGTCGAAACTTAGCTTTTATCTTAAACTTGACCCTTGGATTCAAATAGACAACAAACAGGTAGAACTGCTTTTTATAGTAAAATATTTTGTTATTTTGTCTTTTTGTAGGCATAGAAAATGTTTATTATTAGTTTTACAAAGCTTAATAGACTTTGATGAGATTGATCAGTGAAAAGAGAAAAGTTGTCGATGCAAACCAATAATACTGCAGGTACGGTAAAGGCCACAAATTGAAAGAGTTAAGTCAAGTTTTTCTTTTTTGGATGGCTAAAGGTGTGAGTTTGAAAAGATTTTGGAACGTATTAGGCAACTTAGATGTATCTTACTGTCCTTATAACATAAATTTCCTATAACGTAAACGCTCCTGGAACGGATTATTTACGTTGTAGGAGCGCTTGCTGTATAAAAGATAACGTGCCATGCTTTAGCCGAGCCGAGTATAACCTTGATTGGCGAGCCAACTTTGTCCTTAACAGCCAAGATGGTCTCAGCTGTTCCGACTCTTGTTCCTTTAGCCGAACTGGTTATAGCCGTGCCGATTGTACTCAGCCGGCTGTCTAGTTTCCGGGTTTGAACACACTCGGAAGACTCAGTGATAGTGTTCCCGCTGGCCTCCACCACAAAATCACTAGTGTTACATGCTATGAAGTTTTGTTGTATTTTTCATCTTCGTAGCATGTAAACCATTTAACACGTCAAATCTTTAATTCTTCGAAATGATTCATACTTCCGTTTCAAGGAGGGGGGGGGTATTTTTGAAAACATCATATCAACAACAAAGTACTTTGTATGTGGTAAAATTCAGTACTCGTATTATTGCACAAATCTTTGCGATCGGTGGTAGGATTTTCATCGTCTTCGTTGGTGACCTCCTTACAGCATCCCTACGCAGCTCTGTTTTTAATGCACGTGTTTTAAAAAATATTATCTCCGAATTCAAAAGAAAAATTTCTTACACACTTTGACATTGACATTTAACCTTAGATGCATATTAGGAGTGTCAGCTGCGATATAAATATGCGTCCCGTTGTAGATAGAAGCGCAACAGACTAATATAGAAAACGCCGAGTTGTGCGACAATTTCTTCGTAGCACGTAAACTCGTCAGCTACGAATAATTGCGAGTTGCGCGACTACTCCTGCATATCATGTAAATCCATCCTCCTCATTACTACGATCAAAACCACAACTTCGAAGCTCAAAAATTCGTAGCGTGTAACATTAGTGCTTGTTTGCTAATGAAGCTGATCATGCCAATGACCAGGCTTAATGTTTGATGATTTAGTTGATTGGTCCCTGATGAAAACTAATTAGTCATTCCTAATCTAATGCCTTAAATAATGGAATTGTTAAGCTCTCTTAACGTGTAACTTTTGATTATTTCTAGTTCATCCAGTAACTACTTAATCAAGTCTACTACTAGAGAGAGGATAAATCTCAGAATTACAATAACACTGCCGTCAGTATAGTTTGGCTGTCATCGATGAAGTTCTGCAGTAGGCATACATAATTTAGCGATTACAGGAACTTGTGTCAGAAATTAAATGTGTATAGGTCTGTTTTCATTTTCTACAAGTGAATTTTGAAGATAAGTTCATTGGTATAAAGCATCATGCAATTGCAATAAATCAAAAATATAGGGATAAAGATAATTACATTTAACCAGTTAAAGTTTGGTATAAGGGGAGACAATTTTATAGTCGCTAAATAGTGATAAAATTAATCTCAAAATGATAGTTGTGTTGCTAACTTTCTATTCAACTATTAGGCCTGCATCAAAATCTTTAGAAAATAAGACTTTCAATATGAAATGTTGAACGACCAAAAGTAAATCTTAGTTCTTGTTATACTTGTATCGATGTAAATTCAAGGGTGGCTAAGTGAATGTTCTTAGAGCATTTGGTGTTCATCTTAGTCTATGTTATGAGTAAGTAGCAGCATTTAGTATATAATGGGGTATTTGTAATAGTTAATACTCTTATACTCAGTGTTTCTCATGTTTACAGACTATCACAGCTTTCTCATCTTGAAGACCTCAAGCTCAGTGATAATGACTTCTCTGAGGGACTCCCAGAAGTTATCTGTAACCTCACCAGTTTGAAATCACTTGATGTTACCTTATGTAGAATTTCACAGCTACCAGAGAGGTGAGTCATAATAATAGTTACTGTTATGTTTTATCATAAAGTAGTTATTTCCTCCATAGTAATATACAAATGAATATAACTTCTTTATTAAACTCTTCCTTTTTACTAGTTTAAAGATACTCATCAAATCTGAAACATGTCAGTGAGTGTAAGTTTGTGAGCGCCTAAAAATTTGACTTTGGAGGCGCTGAACATGGATTGGTAGTGTGCCAACATTTGCCAGGCTTTGTACTGGTCTTTTCCATCTAATCCGCTCATCCGGGGCAGTTCTTCCAGGGTGGCGGGTAAACTTGCCATGCATTGAGCATAGCTTGGAGCAGTTTTTGTTCAAATCTGATGCAAGTTGTACTATATTAGTACAAGTGCAAGTTGTACTATACTACTATTACTTGTATTATAGCTTTCTAAATTGAGCAGTTTAAAACATGCTTTAACCTGTTCTACTATCTCCTACTACCTCACCTGTTCACCAACCAGAAACCAACTGCAGTCAGTAAACTAGTAACTGTTTCTCTAAAGCAACTTCTCTTCTATTTTAAATTCTCATCGTAGATCACTGATCATTGTGTTGTTAGCCTGATTTTAATCCAATCAGAAGGTAGTCGAAATTACCCAATCAGATATATTTTTGATAATTGAATGATTCCTATTCCAACTCTTCCCTCTGTCACCTCAGACTCTTATCAGTCTCACATGCTCATACAAAGAGTTTTTGGTTCTCAGTCTACTTATTTTACTTTAAAAGGTATCAATAGCTAGCTTCAAATGGTTCTTTGCAATTCTTTTGTTTTCTGTTTTCTTTAACCAAAAAATCAGTTCATTTACATGTATTTGCAGGATTACTAGATTAGCAGTATTTTGATAATTTTTTGCATTGCTTTAAATTGTTTTATTATCCTGAGCATTATCCTTAAGCATATCTATTTTTACAGAAAAATTAAAATTTGCTAACAGCTTACAAAAGAGCGCGTAGCAGCATATTAATTCAAGGGTTGCTAAGTGAGTGTTCTTAGAGCATCTGGTGTTCATCTTAGTCTATGTTATGAGCAAGTAGCAGTATAAAGTATACAATGAGGCACTTGTAATAGTTAATACTCTTATACTCAGTATTTCTCATGTTTACAGACTATCACAGCTTTCTCATCTTGAAGACCTCAAGCTTGGGGATAATGACTTCTCTGATGGCCTCTCAGAAGTTATCTGTAACCTCACCAGTTTGAAATCACTTGATGTTAGCGTGTGTAGAATTTCACATCTACCAGAGAGGTGAGTCATAATAATAGTTACAGTTATGTTCTATCATAAAGTAGTTTACATAATCATTAAGCAGGTGTATTTTATCGTTGTGTATATGCACATATATACGCTCATGCAAGGTATCTTGTGTGTGCATGAGCTTTGTGTGCATGGGGTATGTACACAGGAAGGTATGTGTGGGTGGGGTGTGTGTGGGTGAGTAGGGGGTGGTGTGTACATATGTGTGTGCGTGTGTGTATATACATGGTGTGCGTACACAAGGGCTTGTCTACATAAGTGACGCACGCATGCCGGTCACATCAGTAGACCACTAGAGCATCTATCCACCGGAGAGGAATTAGTCACTAACATATGATTGTAAAGTATTCTTGTGACAACAAGCTTTGATATTGAAGGTTTTCAAAAATAAATCTGATTAGATATTATGAAGAACAGATTATGGTTTGTCGTGATTTTTATGAAAATAACAACCGTGAAATATTTGCACAAGATATGCTCTACAGTTTTTTCCGTTCCTTTGTTATCAAATTATATGTGGAGTTTATTCTCATACCGTGGAGTGTGTAGTATGTAGTCACTGTAAGTTAGAGCTGCACAACGATTACAAAAATTAATCGCGAATAATAACTGGACTGAGCCAGTTAATCTTTGATTAATCTTTGAATTGAAGGGGGATATATGTATGTCAAGTTGTTATAAAATCAAATTACAAATGATGAGAATTGTCAAAATAATAATTTTACACTGATCTAGCTCAAAGATTAGTTATGTAGTTTATACTTTGCTATAATTCTATAGCCATAGCAAAGTCATAAGCACTTTCAGGTAGACGATGAACAGGTAGTACTGCTTATTTGTAAAATATTTGGTTTTTTTGTTTTCTTGTAGATGAAATACTTTATAAGTTTTACTTCGAAGATCACACATTGCCTTTTAGATAAATAAGCAAATCATTGTAAATGAACGTCGAAGATGTGCGCTTCCCATCAACTTATTGTAGAATTACCGCAATCATAGTCTATAAAGAAGTGAGATTGATCACAAAAAGGAGGTACGTTGTGGATGCAAACTAATAATGCTGCAGTTATGGCACAGTCCACAAATTTAAAAAGTCACTTCAATTTTTCAAATTTTTATGCCCAATGGAGTGAACTTGGAAAGATCTTGGAATGGATTAAGCAATTTACATGTATTTTCCTGAATTGGTACAACGTAAAGTTCCTGCAATATAAAGAAGCAATGGCGACAGTGCTGCAACGGCGGAAGCAGATTCCACAAATACAGCAACTCTGCACCATACTTATACATCCATCATTAACTTTCTATTGTTATTAGAGAGTTATACTAGTCTCTTTGTGTTATTTCTTGTCATGTGCATTAGCAAATAATTTGTTTCTTACCTAAATAGGATATTTACATTTTTGTCGGTAAAAATTAGCTGTTCTCAGAAATCATCTGTTTTAAACCTGTTAAGCCTGCTCTGAATTCATGAATATTTTGTCAACACTTTCACTGCCGTAGACGCATAAAGGCATTTCCGTGAGACGACTGCTGTAGACACATTATTGCGACTTTCCCAGCAATTGCGTAGTTACCTAATTTTATTATTCGTTGAGAGCATAACCCATGGTTTTTAAGACTTTTATGAAATTGACAGTGTTGTCCGAAGATCTGCCAATACAATTAGCCTAAAATGACATAGCAATTTTAAACTTTTCTTGGAGAGTTTCTAATTTAATAACAAAAAATTTTTGTGCGAGTTCATTAATTGCTGCGCGCGAATCAGAAAACAGGTAGTTATGTTGATGACACTATAGCCAATTCAGATTTAGATTTCCGTGATTATACAGATAATTAAAGCAGCAGTACTGACTCTGATAGTGGTGAAAGTATTAATTTTGTAAAAGTAGTGAACATTA
The DNA here is from genome assembly GCF_963576615.1 of Watersipora subatra. NCBI lineage: Eukaryota > Metazoa > Bryozoa > Gymnolaemata > Cheilostomatida > Watersiporidae > Watersipora > Watersipora subatra. Next base: position 46,780,136 of record NC_088711.1, on the reverse strand, counting down.
TAGAGGATTGTTTTAGCTTCGCAGCGATTGTAGCTTCACACAGCTTTATCATCGCACAAAGTATAAATCCAATGAATTTTTGCATAGTAATGTTGGTTAAAATGTTGGCAAATTAAAATATGTAACAAAAATGTTTTAGATAGAGATTGAAATAGAAAAAAAATACTGTTTACATTCCATGAAGCAATATCGGCAATTTTCGGTAAAATGGCTGGCACTTGGCAGATACCCCAATTTCTACATGGTTGGCAGTGAAAGGGTTAAGCCTGCTCTGCCTTCGTGAATAATGTGTTAATACTTTCTGGACTAGCTTTACCAGCGAGCCCCATGTTCCCTTTTCTTCAGTAATGAAGTCCTGTTTCTTGAGCTCCTTTACTTTTCCCTCTATCGCTTCTTGCACTCACCCCTGTTTGTATGGGAGCTGTTTGATTGGCTGTACCACATTGCTACATAGCTACACCGATTACACTATAGCTGGTAGCTACAATTACACAGCTAGTCAGCATTTAGACTATAGCAGACATGTCTAAAGTCCGGCCCGTTGGCCAAATGCGGCCTAGGATCAATTTTCATCCACCCGCAGCCTCTGTCATAAAATCAATAGTCTGGCCAGCCTGGAGAATTAACCCTTTGAACCCTAACAACCTTATTTTCCAGCATTGCGCAGGGTGTGTCAACATCCTTAACGACTGGAATTTTGGTATTCAAATGGCTTTGTTTACAAAAGCAGTTTCTAAGTAACAAAGTAAACTAATCAGATTTATTCTTGCTTGGTTAAATTTTATTTAAACGATATCGCGAAAAATTGATACGGCTCGTTTGTTGGTAGGTCATAAATGATTGTGATGCAAATAAAGAATGTTATGATACTAACCATAGTTTTCACTATATTTCAAGTCATGAAATATTGATGAACATGTGGTCAATAGATATGATGCTACTCTAAATGTTTTTACAAGTTTTTTAAAATCGTACAAATGTTTATAGTTTTGGCCCGAATAATGGTGACGCACTGTTTTTTTCTGTCTGATGACATTTGCTGTGGGTTGCTCAACCTTTTTACTAATGTTTTACCAAATATCATTGTATTTTGAGCATGTTTAGTTATATTTAATAAAAGTTTTAAACCGTAGGAATGTTGGACGGATTGTTTGGGCTTACTGACACCACTGACAAAAATTACCAGGGTTCAAAGGGTTAATAAATTGGGCAGAAGTGCTGTTACATGCGTGTTAAACATTTAAAAATTCAATCGACATTTATAGTTACTGTCATATTTTAAATGTGCCCTGCAATTGTTGATATGCCTATTGCTTGTTCATTTTTCTGTAATTGTGTTTAAAAATCTTATAAATATTGAACTTATTGTTCCACGTTTCAGATGTAATTTGTACCCAAGAGTACGATTGCTTCTGATCAACTGTTACAAAAAAGTTAGTATTAAAAAAGTGAAGTTATGTGATTATTCAGTTTCGATTATAATGTCAATGCAATTTTGATATGCATGTTTCAAACAAACCAAAAGACATGCTTAAAATAGCCGAAATTAAAATAAAAAAGCATATATGAAACACAGATTGGCTCGGTAAAATTTATTTAAATGAATTGCCGTTATATGTAAAAATGTCTGTTAAGGTTGGTCCCCTGAATTTTAAACACGCCGATTCTAGCCCCCTTTACAAAAAGTTTGGACACCCCTGCATTATAGCTACATCACTTACACTATAGCTATACCTGATAGTTATAGTGTAAATTTATATTTTTACAGAAAAATATAAATTTGCTAACAACTTACAAACAAGCATGTAGCAGCATATTAATTTAAGGGTGGCTTAGTGAGTGTTCTTACAGCATTTGGTGTTCATCTTGGTCTGTGTTATGAGTAAGTAGCAGTATAAAGTACATGATGAGGTATTTGTAATGATCAATACTCTTATAATACTCAGTATTTCTCATGTTTACAGACTATCACAGCTTTCTCATCTTGAAGTCCTCCAGCTCATTGGTAATGACTTCTCTGAGGGTCTCCCAGAAGTTATCTGTAACCTCACCAGTTTGAAATCACTTGATGTTAGCTTGTGTAAAATTTCACATCTACCAGAGAGGTGAGTCATAATAATAGTTACTGTTATGTTCTATCCTAAAGTAGTTATCTCCTCCATAGTAATATACAGATGAATATACCTTCTTTATTAAATTCTCCCTTGTTACTAGTTTAAAGATATTCATCAAATCTGAAACATGTCAGTGAGTGTAAGTTTGTGACTCCCAAATGAATCTCAAATGAAACAGATTTCAGATAGAAGGATTTACAAAGCAAATATGATCTGTCCAATGAGGACCACTTATTTCAACATATTAAAATATACATAAATTATTTCTCATTCATCAATTACGAAGTCTTATGAACGGACAGCGGCAGCGCCATTTAACATGACAGTAATAATAAAGAAAAATACTAGTAATGATTCTTTGTTTAAATTATAATAATAAAGAAGCTGAGTGATAGTAGCTATCATTCAGCTTGTGAATTATCAAAGGAGATGCAAGTAAATATATTCCTTTATCTACCTTGACATTGATTTAGTTTTATTCAGTAAGATAATTAAGAAGTTCTATCAGTTTTTGTATGATTATTCTATATATATGGCTCAAATGCTGTCAGTTCATTGGTCAGATGCCCTAAACAATAACACACAACTTATCATATGTATTATTAAACGGCTGGTAGAGATCGTGGTGTCTTCAGGCTTTGGTCAAATATGCGTGTACATTTTGGTTAAAAGTAAACTAATTCTTCAATACCTGAAATTTATTGATTCAACATAAGAGACTCTCCTTGACACCAGAGTGTTAACAGTTTGTTTCACCTGAAAGTTATTCAATAAGACTTTAGGTAAATATGGCTACTCATCAGCGTAAAATAAGATGAATATGTAAAGTGGATAAGGATGATAGTAAAATTACTAAAGCATAAAACTATGCGGATAATATTTACCAAAACTTGACATTTTGGATCTTGACATATTTGTTCATAAATGTATTTTCAAGCGCACAGCTGTAAGTATTTATTGGTTAAATCTATGATTAACTATGTAATTCCTAAATTTACCTCGGGTAGCTCTCCTTCATCCATACACAAGCTCTAGTATGTCAGCTATTTCACAGTAAAAGTAGTATCAATAATAGATTAGAAATTCCCCTGTCATACAGCCCACGACCAAAGTGATAATGGAAAAAAGAAAGGGTACTGCTGGTTGAGAAATGCAATATTATCAGTCAAATGGCACTGGAGTGCAATAGAAAAACTACAATGGTCGGTAATGTACTGGGTGTTATTATGTACAACAAACAGCAATAATGAAAGGAAAAGATTTTATGTCTATATCTCTCCCCTGCAATAGAATAAATGCAATATTAGAAGTAGAATGGCAAGCTGCTGTGTAATATACACAGTCTGAAAGTTGGTTGTAGAATGGTTTTGACAGCGATATGTAACCAAAGTGAAGAAATAGGTCATGATCACAGAAACCATGGTTAAAGCTGTGGCTGCCTCAAATTTAAGTTGATCTTAAAAGAAAGTATTTTTTTTTCTCTATCAGTTGATATGTTGTTTGTTGTGTTACGCGATCGCATTGCCAAGATAAATTTCAATTCAATTTAAATATCCTATTTAGGTAAAAAACAAATTATTTGCAGTAGCAAATCATTGTAACTGAACGTCGAAGATGTGCGCTCCCTATTAACTTATTGTAGAATTACCGCAATCATGGTCTATAACGAAGTGAGATCGATCACAAAGAGGAGAAAAGTTGTCGATACAAACTAATAATGCTGCAGTTACGATACACCCTACAAATGTAAAGAGTCACTTCAAGTTTTTAAATGTTTATGCCCAACAGGGTGAACTTGGAAAGATCTTGGAATGGATTAGGCAATTTACATGTATTTTACTGAACTGGTACAATGTAAAGTCCCTGCAACATCAAGAAGCAACGGCGGCGGACACAGATTCCACAAATTCAGCAACTCTGCACCATATTTATTATACATTCAGCATTAACTTTCTATTGTTGTTAGAGAGTTATACCAGTCTCTTTGTGTTATTTTTTGTCATGTGCACTAGCAAATAATTTGTTTCTTACCTAAATAGGATATTTAATTTTTTGTCAGTTAAACTTAGTTGTTCTCAGAAATCATATGTTTTAAACCTGTTAAGCTAGCTCCTCCTTCATGAATATTTTGTTAATACTTTCTGGACTAGCTCTACCAGCGAGCTCCATGCTCCCTTTTCTTCAGTAATGAAGTCCTGTTTCTTGAGCTCCTTTACTTTTCACTATATCGCTTCTTCTTGCACCCACCCCTGTTTGTATGGGAGCTGGTCAATTGGTTGCGCCACCTTGACTAATGTTATTGTGTGGTGTGTCACTTGGTTTGACCCAAGTAAAATTTTGAGGTGCGGAATCCGTAGTTCTACTGCTCTTTAGGTCTTTGAGTATTTGACCAGCTAATTTTTATTAGCTGGTAGCTACAATTACCCAGCTAAGCAGCATTTACACCATAGCTACACCAATTACACTATAGCTGGTAGCTACAATTACACAGCCAGTCAGCATTTAGACTATAGCAGACATGTCTAAAGTCCGGCCCGCTGGCCAAATGCGGCCCAGGGTCAATTTTCATCCATCCGCATCTTCTGTCATAAAATCAATAATCTGGCCCGCCTGTAGAATTAACCCTTTGAACCCTAACAACCTTATTTTCCAGCATTGCGCAGGGCGTGTCAACATCCTTAACGGCTGGAATTCTGGTATTCACATGGCTTTGTTTACAAAAGCAGTTTCTAAGTAACAGAGTAAACCAATCAGATTTATTCTTGCTTGTTTAAATTTTATTTAAACGATATTGTGAAAAAATTGATGCTACTCGTTTGTTGGTAGGTCATAAATGATTGTGATGCAAATAAAGAATGTTATGATACTAACTATAATTTTTCAATATATTTCAAATCATGAAATAATGATGAGCATTTGCTCAATAAATATGATGCTACTGTAAATGTTTTTTACGAGTTATTTTTAAATCGTACAAACTTTTATAGTTTTTATCTGAATAATGGTGACGAACTGTTTTTTTTCTGTTTTATGACATTTGCTGTGGGTTGCTCAACCTTTTTACTAATGTTTTACCAAATATCATTGTATTTTCAGCATGTTTAGTTATATTTAATAGAAGTATAAAAACTTTGGATTGTTGGACAGATTGCTTGGGGTTAATGATACCACTGACAAAAACTACCAGGGTTCAAGGGGTTAATAATTTGGGCAGAAGTGCTGTTACCTGCGTGTTAAACATTTAAAAGTCCAATCAACATTTGTAGTTACTGTCATATTTTAAATGAGCCCTCCACTCGGTGATATGCCTATTGCTTGTTCATTTTTCTGTAATTGTGTTTAAATGTTTTATAAATGCTAAACTTATTGTTTCACGTTTCAAATTTAATTTGTACCCAAGGGTACAATTACTTCTGATCAACTGTTACAAAAAAGTTAGTTTCAAAAAAGTGAAGTTAAGTGATTATTAAATTTCAATTATAATGTCAATGCAATTTTGATATGCATGTTTCAAACAAACCAAAACACATGCTTAAGATAGCTTAAATTGAAATAAAAAAGCAAATATGAAACACAGATTGGCTCGATAAATTTTATTTAAATGAATTGCTGTTGTATGTAAAAATGTTCGTTAAGGTTGATCCCCTAAATTTTTAACGCGCCAAATCTGGCCTCCTATGCAAAAGGTTTGGACACCCCTGCACTATAGCTACACCACTTACACTATGATAGCTATACCTGATAGTTATAGTGTAATTCATATTTTAACATCATATACTCTAATCAATAAAGTACATTTTGAAAAACAAATTTTTTAACTATTTCAATTTGTCCCAAGTGGTAACTCAACCTGCCCCGCTCATAGTGCAGGTGTTCGTGAAAGCATATATTGCTCAAATTTAAAACGTTCAAATGAATTTTTAAACTTACAATGCATTCAGCATATCTTTAGAAAAGCTTTTGTTCAACACTGGTGCATATTGTATAATTTGACTCTCTAAATTTAACCAAGTTTAAAATGTGGTTCAACCTGTTCCAGTCTCCCTTATTGCCTCACCTGTTCATAAACCAGAAATCAACTGCATACAGAGCCAGTAGAATAGAAACTGTTTCTCTAAAGCAACTTGACTGTCTATTTTAAAGTCTTATCATAGATCACTGATCATTGTGTTTTAGCCTAATTTTAATCCAATCAGAAGGTAGTCGAAATTGCCCAACCATATTTCTTCTTTGTTAATTAAATGATACTTATTCGAACTCTTCTCTCTGTTACATCAGACTCTTATCAGTGTCACAAAATCATACAAACGGTTGTTGGTTATCAGTCTATTTTTTTACTGTAAAAGGTATCATTAGCTTCAAATGGTTCTTTGCAATCCTATTGTTTTCAGTTCTCTTTAATCAAATAATTAATTCATCTACAGTATTTGTAGAAGAATTACTAGATTGGCAATATTTTGATGTTTCTTTACAATGTTTCAAATTATTATATTATCCTAAACATGTATATTTTTACAGAAAAATATAAATTTGCTAACAACCTACAAAAAGCATGTAGCAGCATATTAATTCAAAGGTGGTTAAGTGAGTGTTCTTAGTGCATTTGGTGTTCATCTTAGTCTGTGTTATGAGCAAGTAGCAGCATAAAGTATATGATGAGGCACTTGTAATAGTTAATACTCTTATACTCAGTAATTCTCATGTTTACAGACTATCACAGCTTTCTCATCTTGAAGACCTCAAGCTCAGTGATAATGACTTCTCTGAGGGACTCCCAGAAGTTATCTGTAAACTCACCAATTTGAAATCACTTGATGTTGCCTCATGTAAAATTTCACAGCTACCAGAGAGGTGAGTCATAATAATAGTTACAGTTATGTTCTATCATAAAGTAGTTATTTCCTCCATAGTAATATATAAATAAATATAACTTCTTTATTAAATTCTCCCTTTTTACTAGTTTAAAGATGCTCATCAAATCTGAAACATGTCAGTGAGTGGCATAGATATATAAACCTTGATTGGCCATTAGGGAAAAAGCCTGTCAGACTTGAATAGCATGACGTAACGTCATTATATTGTACCTCATGCTTGACTGCACTGTTGTTAACAAGGAGCTAATGAGGAGGTGACAAAATTACATTTATTTTCACATAAAAACCTTCTTGTATACATAATCCAGTAAACTAAAGCAATTCTGTGATAATATCTGATAACCACCATAGATTAAAAGTATAAAAGCTATCAAATGTTGCACACAAATCATGAGCCATCAGGGCTTTATTTGCCACCCTCCCCTATCCCCATTCTCTCTTTTCCCCTTCTCCAAAGAAGAAGTGAGAGGGGAAAAAAGAAGAGGGGGCAAATAGCCCACCCATCCGAAGAGCCCCTAGCTAGGTAAAAGACTAATATCATGTTGAACTAAACATGACTAAATATGATGAGCCTGTGAAGTTTTGATCTGATCAGGAAAATGGAATCAATGGCTTTCTTAGCTAGAGCTGGAATGAGACCAAGGAATACAGGGTCGGACCAGACTCGGGGTCAGCAATGAGGGCCAAGATCGGGTAGGACCGGGTCAGCACGCGCGATTTTTTATTCATTTAATGTTAAGAGATAGTTCTATTACAGCCTAATGTTGTGACATCAATAAACTAAGATAAAAGTAAACATCACACCAATCATTATATTTTGTGGCTTGGTTTATAGATGCAATCTACAATTTATGGCTAGACATTGGTGGATAGATACTATTCAATGGGTGATAGATTAATGGCATGATTTGGCTAGTGTATTTATTACAGATTTTATTTTCAACTGCTATTATATTCAACAAGAGATTAGTTAAGAAATATTTTAAAAATATAAAAATGTAAAACTCAGCATAGTGGAAAGCAAAATCCATCACTTCCCTAAAACTTCTGGTATTAGTGAAAGAAACTAAAAATGAAATAAATTTGCTGGATTGAAGGTTCTTAGACGCGCTTTTAAGTTCCTCAGGATGCCCTCGTTGTTAATGCCTCAATAGTATTGAGGTGGACCCTTCTTTGTAGCTTAAAGGTTGACTTGCAACAAAATTCACATTACAGTTATTTGGTATCAAAAGATTCACCATGTCTTACTCTGTTGTGTTGTAGGTGCCAAATACGGGGAAATGTGATTACAAGCTCTTAAAAGCTCAAAAATGAAAAGCCGCCATAGATTGGAATCTGTTTATTTCTCTGACATAGTCATGACAGTTTGGTTATCGTCTTGTCACGTGATGTTCTCACGTGAATTGAAAAGCCATTAAAAAGCTCAATATAAAACTTATCGTAGCACTAGTTTATGGCAAAAACTTTGGGTTTTACTGAATACCCCGTATCAAATATAGATGCTCGCTACTTTACAGTTTTGTTTCAGCATTATTCAATCATCAAGTCGTAATCTGATCATGGTTTTATTGAATGCGTGAAGTATATTTGTGAAAATATTTCGACGAACGAGGTTACATGAAGGTGTAAACAGAAACCATCCTGTAACAACTACGTCCCATTTGAGCCGTTTTGGAAAGCGAATCCAAACTACGGCGGTCTCGTGTGGCTGCGATTAACTGTTCGTTTTTTAGCTTTTAAGAACTTGTAATCACATTCCCATATATTTCACACCTACAACACAACAGAGTAACACTTGGTGAATCTTATGATACCAAATAACTGTAATGTGAATTTTGTTGCAAGTCAACCTTCAACTTGCTTTTGCATATTGTACAAATAACTTGGTATTTTCCTTTCGTGACTGGCTTCTTCATGAACTCCCAGACTACCGACATGTTGATTATTTCTTGCCAAAAAACGTTGTGAAACCTATAGTCCAAAGACTATTGTTGCAGACATAAAAATATAGTCTTGACTCACCTTGCTTTATTTCGCCTGGTCTTTCCGCGCTAGGACTATATGCGACTCCATTTCAATCGCACTTAAAAAGCGATATACAACCGCTGTAAGTTGTTTAGCCATAAACCTACCCGTGTCTTTGTATAGGAAGACCCGAAGGTCGGCTGGCCCGACACGGGCACCTCTGACCCGGTGGGTCAAGACCAGACGAGCTACCCGTGCCAGCTCTATTCTTAGCTTCATAATGCGCCCTAATCGAAATATATCTCTGCTATCTCACGAGCTAGGCTACTAGCTTGATGATTACACTTAAACAATAGCATGATGTTGAACCTTGGCAACTTTTCCATGGTGGAAATTAGTGCTAGCCTGGGGAAGTTTTTCACCAATTCATCACTACTAAGCAACACTCTCGTCGCTTTCTCACTGTGGTTGCAAACCTCAATCACCACAGGCGAAGACGAAGTCAAGCCACCACGATTCTTAACTGTGATTAGGGAATTCGTTGCTTGGTTTACATTAAAGTTGGTAACATCCACGATGCTAGTGACACAATCATTACACTTCAAGTTTGGTGACCTAGCCAGCTACATAGCCAGCTGTAAAATAATCATTATGTCTCATTTTTGACTTAAGACATACTTGCATACTCATCATATTTAGTCATGTTTAGTTCAGCATGATATTAGTCTATTTACCTAGCCAGGGTCTGGCTCTTTGAGTGGGTGGGCTATTTGCCCCCTCTCCTTTCCCCCTTTTTACTTTTCCCCTTCTCCCTTCTTCTTTGGAGAAGGGGAAAAGAGAAATTGGGGATAGGAGAGGGTGGCAAATAAAGCCCTGATGGCTCATGGTTTGTGTGCAACAATTCATAGCTTTTATAGTTTTAATCTATGGTGGTTATCAGATATTATCACAGAATTGCTTTAGTTTACTGGATTATATATCCAAGAAAATTTTTACGTGAAAATAAATGTGATTTTGTCACGTTTTCCTCGTTAGCTCCATTGTTAACAACAGTGCAGTCAAGCATGAGGTACAATACAATGATGTTACGTCATGCTATTTAAATCTGACAAGGCGACCGATGGGAATAGCTGTTATTGGCCAATCTAGGTTTGTATATCTATGGTGAGTGGAAGTTTGTGAGTCCCAAACGAATCTCAAATGAAGCAGATTTCAGTTAGAAGGACTTACAAAGAAGTTATAATTTGTCCATTTCACTCATTTTAACGTACTACAATGTACACAAATTACTTCTCATTCATCAATTACGGAGTCTTATGAACAGACAGTGATATCTGTCATTTAACATGACAGTAATAATTAAGGAAAGTACTAGTAATGGTTCTGTGGTTAAATTTTAATAATAAAGCAGCACCTCTTCTTCATCCATAAACATGGAATTTCTTATGTAACTCACTGCAAAAATTTTACACAGTTTATTTGCAGTAAGTTAATTTTGCGTAAAATGTGGTTTACGTCATAGAGGCGTCTACTGTAATTATAACACAAGGTCTAAGCAGATTCCACAAATACAAAAGGTCTGCACCGTATTTATACATCCAGCATTAACTTTCTATTGTTGTTAGAGAATTACACCAGTCTGTTTGTGTTACTTCTTGTGATGTGCACTAGCAAATAATTTGTTTCTTACACAAATAGGAAATTTAAATGTTTGTCAGTAAAAATTAGCTGCTCTCGGAAGTCATCTGTTTTAAACCTGTTAAGTCTGCTCTGCCTTCACGAATATTTTGTTAATAATTTATAGCCTAGCTCCACCAGGGCGCTCCAGGCTCTCTTCTCTCCAGTAATGAAGTCCTGTTGTTTAAGCTCCTTTTTGCTCTATCGCTTCTTTTTGTGCCGGCCCATGTATGTATGGATGCTGTTTGATGGGTTGTGCCCCCTCGAGTAATGGTACTGTGTGGTGTGTCACATTGGTTCAGCCTAAGTGAAATTTTGAGGTGCTGAACATGTAATGATAGCCTTTAGCGTTTGCCAGGCTTTGTATTGGTCTCTTCCTTCTAATTGGCTGTTCCGGAGCAGATCTTGCAAAGTAGTGCTAATTTTCTATCAGTTTCTGTGAGTGCAACTGGTTCTACAGCTCTTCAGGCTTGCTTGCCTGTAGCAATTGTTGTAGCAGGTGATTTCTATTAGGGTGTATTCTTTGTTATGTCATATATTCTAATCAATTAAGTACTTTCAAAAACAATAATTTATTTGTATTTCAACCTGTCCCATGTGATTGCTCAACTTGCCCCGCTCCTGGTTCAGCTGCTCATGAAACTACATATTGTTCAAATTTGAAACGGTTAAAGGAATTTTTAAACTTGTCATGCATTGAGCATAGCTTGAGGCAGTTTTTGTTCAAATCTTATGCAAATTGTATAATTCGCTTTTCTAAATTTAAATAGTCTTGAAGCATGGTTCAACCTGTCTGGCTATCCCCTACTACCTCGCTGTTCACTAACCAGAAACCAACTGAATTTAGAGCCAGTAAAATAGAAACTGTTTTTCTAAAGCAACTTGGCTGCATCTATTTTAAGTTTTGTCGTAGATCACTGATCATTGCATTTTAGTCAGATTTTAATCCAATCAGAAGGTAGTCAGAATTGCCTAATCATATTTTTTCTTTAATAATTGAATGGTTCCTAATCCAACTCTTCCCTCTGTCACCTCAGACTCTTATCAGTCTCACAAACTCATACAAAGAGTCGTTGGATCTCAGTCTATTTATTTTACTTTAAAAGGTATCATTAGCATATGTGGTTATTTGCAATTCTTTTGTTTTCTGTTTTTTTAACCAAAAGATTAGTTCATCTAATTGTAGAAGGATTATTAGATTGGTAACATTTTTGATATTTTTTGCATTGTTTCAAATTATTATATTATCCTAAGCATATCTATTTGTACAGAAAAATTGAATTTTGCTCATAACTTACGGAAGATCACGTAGCGGCATATTAACCCTTTCACTGCCAACCATGTACAAATTCGGCTATCGGCCTAGTGCCAGCCATTTTACCGAAAGTTGCCGATATTGCTTCATGATATGTATACAGTATTTTTTCAACCTCACTCTAGAACATTTTTGTTACATATTTTATTTTGCCAACATATTAACCAGCTTTGCTATGCAAACATTCAATGGATCTATACTTTGTGCAATGATAAAGCTATGTGAAGCTACAATCGATGCGAAGTTAAATTAATTCTCAATGTTCCTTACTCTTACAACATCATTACTTTCACCACTATCCGAGACAGTGCTGCTGCTTTAATTATCTGTATAATCACGAAAATCTGAATCTGATGTGGCTATAATGTCATCAACATAACTAATTACACGTTTTTTGAATCGCGCGTAGTACTTAATTAACTCACACGCAAAATATTTGTTTTTAGATTAAAAATTATCAAAAAAAGTTTTAAATTGCTTCGTCGTTTTAGGCTAATTTCATAGAGAAATCTTCGGACAACACTGTCATTTTCATAAAAGTTTTAAAGACCATGGGTTAAGTTGTCAATGAATAGTAAAATTAAGTTACCAAGCAATTGCTGGGAAAGTCGCCAAAAATGTGTTTATGGCAGTGAAAGGGTTAAGTCAGGGGTGGCTAAGTAAGTGCTCTTACACATTAAGTGAGTGAGTATACACATTTTCTTTGTGTGTATGCATGTTTGTGCAAGGTGTCTTTTGCGTGCATGCGTAGATGTGTGTGAGTGGGCTATGTGCGCGGAAGGTGTGTGTGGGTGGGGTGTGTGCGTGTGGTATGTGCAGGCTGTGCGTGTATATGGGTATACATGTTGTCTACTTGTTGTATGTACACATGTGCATGTCTGATGTGTGGCACATGCGCATCTCCCACATCAGTAGACCACTAGATCATCTATCAAATGATGAGGAATTAGTTACTGACATACGATTGTAAAGTACTCCTCTATATTCCTCTTTATTTATTTAAAATATAGTGTTAGGTCTGTTTAGTGTACAGTTCCTCTCCTGTACATACTCTAGTACATATAGTTTCTATGATAACTTCACCTTTAAATTATTTTTATAATAAACTAACGTGAAATACTTGCACATGCTAGGTACACGGTCATGTATGTAGTTTATATTTTGCTGACTCTATAGCATAGTCATAATCAAACACTTCTAGGTGATTCCAAATTCACTTGTTTGTTTCTTCAATGAATCTTACAATCTTGGTTTAAAACTTTCCTTTCTCAACTCATTATATACCAGAAACTGTGCAGTGTGACTCAGTACAGTGTTTGCTTATGGCCAAGAGCTGTGTGGAGGAGCTTTAGCATGCTTAGTACACAATGTTTCTTATTAGTTAGTAGTTCGTTTCAAGGCTCCGCTTCAAATTGCCAAGTTATCGTAAACATATTTGTTCCTACAAATGGGTAGTTAATTGATTAGCACATCGTATGTGTACTCAAATAAGAGGAAACAATCATTTACCTGTGTTGAACCAATAGAAAACATGTTTACAGTCCACGCTGAGCTTTGTAAAACCCTAATATTATATCGCATCTTTTTATCCGCAATTACCAGCCGCATCAGTTCCAATACAGCTACTGAATCTTCATAAACTGTAGATCAATGTACTTCTGGCGCTCATCTTTTAAGTACAAATACTAGTGAAACTGATTATTTCATTTTTAGCAATAACAATGTCGTAAGCTATAGTAATAGTGATGAATCTTCTCACATGCTAAAGTTGTTAGTTATGGTAGTAGGGCAATAGATCAGAAAACTGTCTGAGGTAATTCAGTAACACATTTGTAAAATGTTTTCATGGCATCAACGGATTTAAAGTTTTATGCTGAATAGTTTGGTACCAAAGCCCTTTTAATAGGCTTTGTAGTTCAAATGTTAGGACAACTTATATGCGCCATTGCCAAATATTAGGTTTTGATTTCAAACATTTAATTATGTTATAGTAAAATAACAATTGTTTAGCAAAAAAGCTTAATGTTTGATTGCCAATTCATTTATTTGGATGTTTTCACAAATGTCAAATAGTTTAATGAATATTATATTAAAAGCGTCTCCCAACCTGATTCTATATTACAATCAAGTTTCTTGCTTTTTGTAAGTTTATCTTTGTTGTGTTCTAACTGATGTACGATGTGCTGGAGTTACTGTATAAACATCTTTAACCTATACAACCAACTCATTTTGGTTTTTTTTAAAAATAGCAACCAACTTCTAAGACTTTTGAAAATGGTTGAAAGATTACTTTTATATATTTACAAATGTTTAAATATAAATTTTTAAACAAGCTTCTCTCTATATGTTTTACTTATACAAATAGTGATGATTATTATTACTTGTCGGATTGAATGTTTAAATAGGAATATTTAAATAAGTTTCTCTATTTATATGTTTTACTTATACAAATAGTGATGATTATTCCCACTTGTCAGATTAAATGTTTAAATAGGAATGTTTAAACAAGTTTCTCTCTTTATATGTTTTACTTATACAAATAGTGGTGATTATTACCACTTGTCTGATTAAATGTTTAAATAGGAATGTTTAAATAAGTTTCTCTCTTTACATGTTTTACTTATACAAATAGTGATGATTATTACCACTTGTCAGATTAAATGTTTAAATAGGAATGTTTAAACAAGTTTCTCTCTTTATATGTTTTACTTATACAAATAGTGATGATTATTACCACTTGTCTGATTAAATGTTTAAATAGGAATGTTTAAACAAGTTTCTCTCTTTCTATGTTTTACTTACACAAATAGTGATGATTATTACCACTTGTCAGATTAAATGTTTAAATAGGAATGTTTAAACAAGTTTCTCTCTTTATATGTTTTACTTATACAAATAGTGATGATTATTACCACTTGTCAGATTAAATGTTTAAATAGGAATGTTTAAATAAGTTTCTATCTTTATATGTTTTATACAAATAGTGGTGATTATTACCACTTGTCAGATTAAATGTTTAAATAGGAATGTTTAAACAAGTTTCTCTCTTTATATGTTTTACTTATACAAATAGTGATGATTATTACCACTTGTCAGATTAAATGTTTAAATAGGAATGTTTAAACAAGTTTCTCTCTTTATATGTTTTACTTATACAAATAGTGATGATTATTACCACTTGTCAGATTAAATGTTTAAATAGGAATGTTTAAACAAGTTTCTCACTTTATATGCTTTACTTATACAAATAGTGATGATTATTACCACTTGTCAGATTAAATGTTTAAATAGGAATGTTTAAACAAGTTTCTCTCTTTATATGTTTTACTTATACAAATAGTGATGATTATTACCACTTGTCAGATTAAATGTTTAAATAGGAATGTTTAAATAAGTTTCTCTCTTTATATGTTTTACTTATACAAATAGTGATGATTATTACCACTTGTCAGATTAAATGTTTAAATAGGAATGTTTAAACAAGTTTCTCACTTTATATGTTTTACTTATACAAATAGTGATGATTATTACCACTTGTCAGATTAAATGTTTAAATAGGAATGTTTAAACAAGTTTCTCTCTTTATATGTTTTACTTATACAAATAGTGATGATTATTACCACTTGTCAGATTAAATGTTTAAATAGGAATGTTTAAACAAGTTTCTCACTTTATATGTTTTACTTATACAAATAGTGATGATTATTACCACTTGTCAGATTAAATGTTTAAATAGGAATGTTTAAACAAGTTTCTCTCTTTATATGTTTTACTTATACAAATAGTGATGATTATTACCACTTGTCAGATTAAATGTTTAAATAGGAATGTTTAAACAAGTTTCTCTCTTTATATGTTTTACTTATACAAATAGTGATGATTATTACCACTTGTCAGATTAAATGTTTAAATAGGAATGTTTAAACAAGTTTCTCTCTTTATATGTTTTACTTATACAAATAGTGATGATTATTACCACTTGTCAGATTAAATGTTTAAATAGGAATGTTTAAATAAGTTTCTATCTTTTTATGTTTTACTTATACAAATAGTGATGATTATTACCACTTGTCAGATTAAATGTTTAAAAAGAAAATACTTTCCAATAATTTCAAGGTATTTGTTATAAATAATGTATATTGTTTGTGTATAATTACAGGCTGAAGAATCTCAGTCAGCTGGATAGATTAGACTGTGAAGGAAATGAGCTCACTACTGTGCCTGCTGACCTATTCCAATGTCGAAAACTCTGCTCTCTGAACCTCGCCCGCAACAGGAAGCTTTCAAGTATTGATCAGAGTCTCCTGGAGCATGAGCATCTCTCCTATCTCAATTGTAGGGAATGTCCAGCGCTTGTTTCTCCTCCTTACGCTGTCTGTTCCCAGGGAATCGAAGCAGTTAAATCATATTTTGAAGACCTTGTAAAGGATGGAGTTGAACTAAAGCTTGTTCCAGTCTCCATTGTCGGTGATACCATGGCAGGAAAAACAAGCCTAATCAGATCTTTGCAATCGAGGAGCCGTAAGCTGACATATCGAAATGACACTAGCATATTCGACGAGACAACGAGGGTATTCGACGTCCAGAATTTGGATTTGGAAAATTCCCAAGCTAAGATGATTGATCATGGAGGTCACCAAATCTATCACATCACCTATCGATACATCTTGAAGGAAAGGAATATACCGCTTCTGGTTGTCAATTTGGAGAAGTTCAAAAACCTGACCAAGAACAAGAATGCAAAAATAGCAACTGAACAGCTTTGCTGGAGGTGGCTATCTCACCTCTACCTAGCTTGTCCTTTATTAGGGCCACCACTCCTTGTTCTTACTCACTCGGATAAGCTTTCTGATCGGGAACTGCGTGATTGCAAAGAGAACATTTTCAAATATTCCACAGATTTACGCAATCAAGTGTTGGAAGCTGAGAAACTGCGTAGCAGAAAAAATAAGGCTCTCCATAAAATAGAGTTCCTATCAGACAAAAAAGTTGATGTGTTCACTGAAGAAAATACATTTGTGTTTGGCAATGAGTCTCATCAAATTGAGGAGCTGAGAAAAGCTCTCGATGATCGTTGCGTAAAGTTTAAAGTGACCCTCCCAAAAGAATGGAATGATTTGTGCAACTTTGTAGAACATGACTTTAAAAAACCAGCTGTTGCTTTGTCAGAAATACAATCTAAATACCCGAGAGAGAAGTGCTTACATATTTTGAGATACATGCATAATGTTGGACAAGTTTTATGGTACGAGTCCATAAACTCGTTGAAAGGCTTCATCTTCCGCGACATACCAACGATGACTGCAATGATAGCCACACTATTTCATCATCGCTCACGTGATGAATGGCAAAAGAGAATCAAAAACTTCAAGGAGTTTGATCACAATGGAAAAAACATCAGTAAAGCTTTATACATGAAGTCCATAGACAAGTTCCTAAAATGTGGCATCCTGGACGAGTTTCTATTACACCATCTCCTCTATGTTTTTGAAACTAAGTCCAACTTTCCATTGGAATTATCCATACATCTACTGAAAAGCTTCTGGATCTTACACGGACCCATAAAACAGAATAGTGAAGATCAAACATCGGAAACAAGATATGGTTATATAGTACCATATTTTGCAATTGAAAGCATAGGAGCATCTTGGGAAACTGATGAACGGATCCAGTTGAGGGTTGTCATAGAAATGAGAGGGCTGCCATTACCGCATTATGCATTTCAGCTAATGACAGTTGCTGTGTTGGACGAGCTTGCGGATGACCGGAATACCACTCTTGTTAAAAATGATGGTGCAACAGTCTATTACGACGAACTAGCGTTACACCTCATTCATAATGTTACTAACCAGAAGGTCACTCTGCAAAGCTCTTCTGATGAGGTAACAAACTTGGAAAATCTGTGGAAACGGCTTGCAAAAACAACCCAAAGCGTTTTAAAGGTCCTTTTTACTGCTTGGACTGCCAGTCAGCAATCTGTCTATGTCTACTGTGGCCATTGCCTTTTTCTCAGAGATCAAAATCCGGAAACATCTGTTGATCCAAGTTGGTTTCATCCAAAAGGTGACAGTTTAGCAGTTACGCAGTATTCAGGAGAACAGAAGCTTACATGCGAGCGTACTGGAATTAAAAAACCAACAGTACCATCTGCTCTTATGAGGCCTTGTAAGTTTTAAATTTTTTGTCATAGAGTTTAAGTAAAGCTCTATCTAGAGAGTTGTGTAATTTAAAAACATTTTGCACTACACAATCTTTATAATGTTCTCTTTTAAGGTTATCCACTTGGTAAAAAGAAGGAACGCAGCATCAAAAGGTATCTGACAAGCCTTCCCCCTCTTCCCCAGATCACACATGCAGGTACATGTCATGTGGTTGTCTCGTACAGACTTATGTTTCTTTTTAGTTAAAGAGGTTTTTTGGATACCGTCTACGTATGCAGTAGGTGATTATGGTACATGTGAGGTGTCTAATTCCAGTCTTGTACTCTATGAATGTACTCCTAATAGAAATATGATGGTTTATGACTTACTCGAAGTGCATCAGGGTATGCTATAATTAAGTTTAGTAGAAAAATGTAGTTGATATGCCACGCATTGCAATATATATATATATATATACACATATATACATATATACACATATATATACATTATATGGATACAGAATACCTAAGGACAGGCAAGTTGTATCCACTTATAACAAGTCATTAGATAATGTTCCTCACTGAGTAACTTTGTTAAACCTGTTTGATTAATAGTTAAGGAGTCTTTCTTTGATGAATTCCTCAGATCATTCATCCTAATATCCAACTGTTCATTTTCATCATAGCTAATGAGCATGGAAACATTTGCATTACAATATTTCATTCACTCTTATCTACAATAACATAACAGCCTCTACAATAAAAAACCAAAGTAATAAAATCCCTGCACTATTCAATGTCATCAGATTTCATATACATATATATACATTGTTGGATTAACAATGTTTTGTTAGTTGCAGGGAATACTGTTACTGTCCAAGCACAGCAGGAGGAGGGCGACCCAAATGATCAGAATAGTCCGGTAGTTGCAGTGGGTCCTGTTCATGTCCAAGCACCAGAAGAGGGAGACCTAAGTGATCAGAATGCTATGATAGTTGCAGTAGGTCCTGTTTCTGTCCAAGCACCAGAAGAGGGAGACTTAAGTGATCAGAATGGTACAGTAGTTGCAGTGAGTCCTGTTCCTGTCCAAGCACCAGAAGAGAGAGACCCAAGTGATCAGAATCGTGAGGTAGTTGCAGTGAATCCGGTTCCTTTCCAAGCACCAGAGGAGGGAGACCTTAGTGATAGTGAGCTCAGTGACACTTTGGTTGATCCAGACCAGGATGCTGAACCAGAGACTATCAGACCTTGCTTCAAGCTTCGTGTTCGAAATCTTTTCTGTTCACCTGAGGTGAGTGTCGCTGAGACCAACGATTACTCTTAAAAACAATTAAAATACCATTTACTTTGGTATTATTATGTTACTTCAAATATGGTTAGTGTATATTTTAGTATTTGTTTTAGTGATATTATTCGTAGAACAAATTTTGTTTAGAATGGTTTTATTATTTTATTGTGATTCAGTTTGTTTTATAATCTGCTTTTTCCGTCGGTTTCTGGTTTCCATTTAACCCTTTTGCTGCCAACCATGTACAAATTTAGCTATCGGCCTAGTGCCAGCCATTTTACCAAAAATTGCCGATATTGCTTCATGATATGTATACAACATTTTTTCAATTTCAAGCTCTATCTAGAACATTTTTCGTAACATATTTTATTTCCCCAACGTTTAACCAACATTGCTATGCAAAAAATTCAATCTATCTATACTTTGTGCGATGATAAAGCTATGTGAAGCGATCGCTACGAAGCTAAGACGATCCTCAATGTTCCTTACTCTTACGAAACTATTACTTTCACCACTATCAGAGTCACTGCTGCTACTTTAATTATTTGTATAATTACAAAAATCTAAATCTGAATTGGCTATAACGTCATCAACATAAGTAATTACCTGTTTTTGGACTCGTGCGCGGTACTTAATGAACTCACACAAAAATTGTTCGTTTTTAGGTTAGTAGTTCTCAAACAAAAGTTTGAAGTTGCTTCGTTATTTTAGGCTAATTTTATAAAGATTTCTTCGAACAACGTTGTCAATATCTTGAAAGTCCTAAAGACTGTGGGTTATATTGTCAATGAATTATGAAATGAAGTTACTACGCAATTGCTGGGAAAGTCGCAATTATGCGTCTGTGGCACTCGACCCTAGAAAACGCATAAATGCGTCTTTGACAGCGAAAGGGTTAAAAGCATGATTTCTAACAATTAGCTTGCCCATCACGGCAAAGCTTCCGACGAACACATCAAAAACTTTTTTAAAACATGTCGTCTTAGTCTACGTTGAATATTGAGTTCTAATCCTACGCGTTGAGGGCTAACTATGGAAGTCTACATTGAGTTTCATATTAAGCTCTACAATGTGTTCTACATTGAGTTCTACAGTGAGTTCTGTATTGAGCTCTACAGTGAGTTCTACCTTGATCTCTACATGGATTTCTGCCAAGAGATGGCTATACATGTATATACATATCATTTCAGGTCTACAGAATGACTCGTGTCCGTGGAAGATGTCTTATTATCAACAATGTGAACTATACATATTCTGATGGAAGGACTGACACGAGACATGGTTCCATAGCAGATGGTCGAAGGATTACAGGTCTTTTTGAAAGCCTTGGTTTTATTTGCTCTGAGAAGGTGGATCTCTCCGGAGAGGTTTGGATTGGCATCAGATCACTTTATCATTGCGCCTGCTCACAGAATAAATGTTTTAATTGTTTGCAAGATCTTTTCACAAGTTTAGAGCCTTTTTTCGATGTTAATAATAACTTTTTAGTTGATGACTGTTTGACTATATTCCTTAGAAGTGTAGCAGTCAGGTTTCACCAGATTTCCAACATGTAAAATATAGCTGGTCAAAATAAGTGCTGTAAGACCATGAACGATTGTCTTTGAGACCAAATTCCATCTTCTGAACATCAAAGTTCACATAAAATGTGTTCTAAAACCGGTAAATCGCATATAAGTTTTTCTTACTGTTCATTCATAAATCCAAAGGAGAAGTAAACCTTTTTCCATAGCACCTCATCTTCATTGGCTGGTTGTGTTTGTGTCAAGAAATAAATGGATGAAATATGTGAATTATGTGTTGTATATATATAACCTGTTATACATATAAACTAGAGCATTATATTTTCCAGGGCATGCTTGAGGAGATCAACAGAGAGACTGAACAAACAGAGCACACCAATTATGGAATGTTTGTATTGATCATCATGTGCCATGGGAGTGAAACAGGCTTGGTAGGAACTGATGGAAATATGGTGGAGAGGGTAGCAGTGACTGATGCTCTTTCAGCTCAAAGTTTTCCTAGAATGGCTCAAAAACCAAAACTGGTCATTCTTCAGGCTTGTTCTGGCAGTAAGTTAGATTAATATGTTATTGCTGTCACCGTAGGCACAAATAAACTGGTAGTTAACTCAACGGTCCCATTTTTACCATAGGTTTTTTTATGATTTCCCTTTTACTAAAAATATGTTATGCACTTCTAGCGCTTTTCTCTGGTTCTTAGTCATGTTATTATAGCCGATAGGAACTCTTCATGAATAACACCAGGTTTAATCTCTTCAGTATATCAACAGCTGTTTAAAGGTTACTATACTATCTATATTAGAATGCCATGGCACTGGTTTTTTCAACCCTTCATCCATAGTGGCATTTTATTAGAGATAACGTTCAAATAGAGGGTGGCGCTGTATTTTTTGACTAGTTTGTAAACATTTTAGAAAGATAACTTTAACTTTTTTGGTGGGCAAACTGATGTTTATGTCGCCAATATTTTGCACTCTCCTTTCGGAGAAGTAACATTAATGCCATCGAACTTAACGTTTTTGTTAAAATTTTGGTTTTGATGTAAGCTTCACGCTATGCCATAAAGCGGCAATTTTTTGGGGAAACAGACGTATGATACACGATGCCAATGCCGATGATTGACCAATGTGTGAATGTGAGACAAAAGTGCTTCTTTTGGCTGTCTTTCTAATACATTTTTCCATCTAATCGCCACATGTTTTGGTCATCCAACATGGCAGACAATTATAACGCAAGGTCGAAGCATATTCCACAAGTCCCAAATAAAGTCGGCGCCGTATTTCAAAATCCCGCATTTGAGCAGCGGCTCTAAAGGTGGAAACACACTAGGCGATATTTAGAGCGATATCGCGCTGCGTAGCGCTAATCTGCGCTAGAATTCAATCAGTGTGCTCATGCAGAGCGATAATGCAAGACTTTCTCTACACAACTTTATCGCTAGCGAGATGCATTTTGATTGGTGGGGGTTTTACCAGAATGCAATTTTATGGCGGGTAATTATTTCTTATCAATGTTCGCCAACGCACAGGAGCGACAATTGGCTATTTTGTTACGATTGAAAGATCTTCAGAACAAGCACTGAATTGTTCATAAATATAATAATAACACACCCAGTCCTGTGAACCATAAAAAACAAAAATTTACAAAAAATCCGAGTTGAAAACCAACATGAGGAGTCAATCGTTGCACAGGTTGACCATCTTGAGAACGGTAAACATTTGAATATTGAATGACATGAATTTTTAATTTATTAAGTATAAAGAACCGCTACAAAATAAAGTATGTATACAAATCTTAAAAAATATTGCAGTTAAAAATACAACAATCATTTTTTCTTATGTCTTCTTGTAGTGTAGGCAATGTACAATCCATGAAAGTGACATAGGTTTAATAACAAGTGCGTAAATTGTTTACTTTGTTGCCTAGACGGCGCCATATTGACTGACCTAAAGTTACTAACAACTCCGAAGAAACTAATGATACGGAAGTTTATTGGCAGTTTGTGAGCGTGCCCGTTATATCGTTTGCTAGTGAATCGCTCAAGTGTGTTTATGCACACGCCAGCGATATCTCCGCCTTCCTCATGACGCTCGCGATAAAATCGCCTAGTGTGTTTGGACCTTAAAATTACATCAATCAGCAGGGCAGGAGCATTTATCTGGCAGAATACATAGCAAAAAGGTCTTCCTTTACGTTAATAGGAAATTTAAAAAGATTGTTTACAAATACATGTAGCCTATAGTAATCTTTGATAGTTATCTGGTTACATTCATGAATCAAGAATTTAAATAAGCAATTGTTAAATGAGGTAGTTGAAAAGATGAGAGATTTTAATCAAATTATAAAGTGTGGCAGGTGTTTCCAGTTGACATTTTATAAATCTCATAAGTCTTTCTTGCTATTATCACAATGTGAGAACGTCGATGAAGCCTGATATTTGGTCAAAATGAAACCCAAATATTATTCAAATACCTATCTGTACCGTTATCTACTATTTCTAATGGAATAAATAGATGAAGCATGAGCGATTGTTCAGAAGACAAGTGACTTTAATAGAGTTATATAGTGTGGCAGCTGTTTCTAGTCAATATTTTATAAAAGTCACAAATCTTTTTGCTGTTATCACAACTTGAAGATGCCGATGAAGCCTGATATCGGGTCAAAATGAAACAAAAATATTATTCAAATACAGTCAAACATGGATAATTCGAACTTCAAGGGACCGAGCAAAGTGTTCGAATTATCAGAGCGTTCAAGTTATCAGAGCACTGTCACAAGTCCATGTATTTACTTATTTATTAGTAGATACATGTACATATGCAAACTATAATATAAATCAAAAGCACAAATGGCTTGTTTCAAATTAAATGCTTCTAATGTAAAGTTTAAAACGTTTTTATCAAAAAGTATAGAGATTTTTCTATCACTTGAGATTGGTTTGTTGTTTGAGGTGATGTTATTGCCAGGACGTTTTTTTAGATTGACATTGGCAAAACTTGATCGTTGTTGAAATGCTCAAAAGAAAAGACATCTTTTTCTTTTGAGCGTTTTACCCACGATCAATTTTGCCGACTTTTCTTGAAGTTTATGCAACTTCAAGAAAAAGTTACCAAAGAAAAATCCCTTACTTTACCTGGGATTCGTTAAGAGCTACCCTCCGAGGCAGTTCAATTAAAAGTTTTACGAGGTTTAACGGTACATTGTATATCACTCACGCTTTTTGAATGGATACTTATTGAATGTACACACGTATTCTGTGTTTAGGTCAAACGATGAATAGTTTTTTTTAGCTAAGACACGTATACGTTTAATAAAAACAATTCTTAAGACGTTTTAAACATTCAACATTCCGACGTTGATTCAACACGGAATCAACGTCGCAAAACTATTCGTCACGGGCTAGCCGGGTCACGCACTCAAGGATTTTCGCCACGCACATACAAAACAACATGCTGTTTTTGTTTTGTATGTGCGTGGCGAAAATCCTTGCGCGCGTGACCCGGCAAGCCCGTGCTATTAATCGTATAGCAGTATAAATCAAATTTGACCAAACCTTTAGAAAAGTCGTTGACAAAATTATTTTGCCGATGGTGGTAATAACAACGCTTATGAATTACGAAAATATGAGGTTTACCTCTATGGCTTTGAATAAAGTGATTTTCTAAAGCGATAACAACCGTTTCGGTAGCCGTTGGGCAAAAAAACAGTTCGAATTAACAGTGTTGAGTTCGAGTTATCTATAGCAATTTATCATTACGTGGGAACGGACCAAAGAAACTGTTCGAATTAACCATGTTTTCGAGCTATCCGTGGCCGAGTTATCTATGTTTGACTGTATCTCTTTGTACTGTTATCTACTATTGCTAATGACATAACTAGATAGTGTGGTGAGTTAAACTTTTATCCACAAGCAGACTTTTTATTACTGTATCTCTATGTTTAGCTGTTCATTAGCTATTCTTAGCTTCATGTTTCTCTGCTGTTTCATGCCACTATGTGACTTTTTATTGGACCGTTTCATATATTTTCATGCGTGATTGGCTCTTTAATGAGAGCAATAAAATACAGATTCTAACATAGTTCAGCTACATTATGGTTTCATTTCAGATTCACACACATTCATTCGTTACAGATTCTGTTTTATGAATTTAGTGGGAGTTTATGTCTTAAGAGTATATTTCATAGTTTGCTTGGTTTCTTTTTTAACTATGAGAAAGTTGGCTGTGTTACTGGTAATCTTATGTGACGATGCGCATAGTGTTTACAGAACTTGGTGGGGTTTATGAGTTTCTAGATGATTTACTGGTGGTTTGGTTTAGCCAATAGGCTGCATGGTATCACTGACATTAGTATATAGTAGCACGACTATATGCCACTGTTTAGTGAGTATATAGTCGAGATGATCACTGTTTGACAGTGTTATTTCCGTTTGGTGATAACTTTTTTAAACTTAACAAAGAAGCCTATTCGTTTGTTTTATGCATGAATTCTGACATTCGTTTGATTACAAATGTTTATTATTGTGTACATTTTGGCTGAATTGCAGCTCGTTCTAATAGAGTAACGACTGATGCTCTCCCACACCATGCAACATCTCAGCATGGGTCTGTTGCCCAGCCAGCACCTTCATTTACTCCCAGTCAGACTCCTTCTGCACCACCATTGTCTACACCCACTAGAACTTCTCCTGCACCTTCAGTTTCCTCTGCGGGACTCGCCACCGATCATCTACTAATTTGGAAAGCCAGCTACCATGGTATAACTGTTTTATTGGTTTTCCAAACAATTTTTTGGTGCAGCTCTAAAATTTCATTCAAAGGCAACATAGTGTTCGGGTCGTATATTTTTTCCATGATATTGTGTTTGGACTTAATAAAAAAGTATAGATTTATCTTCAATCTTGTGTTGAGTGAGATTTGCTCTTATTACAGGACATGTGGCCTATAGAAGTCCAGAATTTGGCACCTGGTTTGTTAATGCCATAATTCAGTCTATTTCAAGACATGCATGTCATCGTGACCTCAAAACTTTGTTTGAAAACCAGGTAAAAAAGCAATTCGTTTATCTCTCCCTTTTAATCCTTTGTCTCCCTTCTGTTTCCCTTGTCTTTGTTTTTCCTCTGTTTCTGTGCACATTTTTTACTCCCTCTTTCCTGTTTCTCTTACATACTTCCTCCTTTCAGTTTCTTTTTCCGACTTTCTCTCTTTCCTTTTTTCTCCCTTGCTTTGTTTTTCTACCTCTCCTTATCTCTCAATCCATTCACTGCTTTTTTTCCTATTCAACTCTATCGTTCCTCTTCTGTCTCCTCTTCCATTTTTCTCTCTGGCTTCCTTCTATTAGTCTCCTTGCCTCGGTCTTCCTTTTGTCTCCTCTCCCTTCTTGTTTCTCACACCATTGTTATTCTATCTCTCCTTTTGTCTCCTCTCCTTTCTTGTTTCTCACACCATTGTTACTTCTATCTCTCCTTCTGTCTCCTCTCCCTTCTTGTTTCTCATACCATTGTTACTTTTATCTCTTCTTTTGTCTCCTCTCCCTTCTTGTTTCTCACACCATTGTTACTTCTATCTTTCCTTTTGTCTCCTCTCTCTTTTTGTTTCTCATACCATTGTTGCTTCTATCTCTCCTTTTGTCTCCTCTCTCTTCTTGTTTCTCATATCATTGTTACTTCTATCTCTTCTTTTGTCTCCACTTCCTTCTTGTTTCTCACACCATTGTTGCTTCTATCTCTCATTTTGTCTCCAATCCCTTTTTGTTTTTCATACCATTGTTGCTTCTATTTCTCCTTTTGTCTCTTCTCCCTTCTTGTTTCTCATATATAATTGTTGCTTCTTTCTCTCCTTTTTTCTTCTCTTTCTCTCTCTCTCCCTCTCCTGGTTGGTCCCATCTCTCATGGTTGGTTCTCTCTCTCATGGTTGGTTCTCTCTCTCATTGTTGGTTCTATCTCTCATTGTTGGTTCTATCTCTCATTGTTGGTTCTATCTCTCATTGTTGGTTCTATCTCTCATTGTTGGTTCTATCTCTCATTGTTGGTTCTATCTCTCATTGTTGGTTCTATCTCTCATGGTTGGTTCTATCTCTCATTGTTGGTTCTATCTCTCATTGTTAGTTCTATCTCTCATTGTTGGTTTTATCTCTCATCGTTGGTTCTATCTCTCATCGTTAGTTCTCTCTCTCATTGTTGGTTCTATCTCTCATTGTTGGTTCTATCTCTCATTGTTGGTTCTATCTCTCATTGTTGGTTCTATCTCTCATTGTTGGTTCTATCTCTCATCGTTGGTTCTATCTCTCATTGTTGGTTCTCTCTATCATTGTTGGTTCTATCTCTCATTGTTGGTTCTATCTCTCATGGATGGTTCTATTTTTCATTGTTGGTTCTATCTCTCATGGTTGGTTCTCTCTCTCATTGTTGGTTCTCTCTTTCATTGTTGGTTCTATCTCTCATTGTTGGTTCTATCTCTCATTGTTGGTTCTATCTCTCATTGTTGGTTCTATCTCTCATTGTTGGTTCTCTCTCTCATTGTTGGTTCTCTCTCTCATTGCTGGTTCTCTCTCTCATTGTTGGTTCTATCTCTCATGGTTGGTTCTATCTCTCATTGTTGGTTCTATCTCTCATTGTTGGTTCTATCTCTCATTGTTGGTTCTATCTCTCATTGAGGGTTCTATCTCTCATTGTTGGTTCTATCTCTCATTGTTGGTTCTATCTCTCATGGTTGGTTCTATCTTTCATTGTTGGTTCTATCTTTCATTGTTGGTTCTATCTCTCATTGTTGGTTCTATCTCTCATGGTTGGTTTTCTCTCTCATTGTTGGTTCTATCTCTCATTGTTGGTTCTATCTCTCATGGTTGGTTCTATCTTTCATTGTTGGTTCTATCTTTCATTGTTGGTTCTATCTCTCATTGTTGGTTCTATCTCTCATGGTTGGTTCTCTCTCTCATTGTTGGTTCTATCTCTCATTGTTGGTTCTATCTCTCATGGTTGGTTCTCTCGCTCATTGTTGGTTCTATCTCTCATTGTTGGTTCTATCTCTCATTGTTGGTTCTATCTCTCATCGTTGGTTCTATCTCTCATTGTTGGTTCTATCTTTCATTGTTGGTTCTATCTCTCATCGTTGGTTCTATCTCTCATGGTTGGTTCTCTCTCTCATCGTTGGTTCTATCTTTCCTTTTGTCTCCTCTCTTTTCCATACTATTTTGTATACTTGTTACGATCCAGTAGTTCTAAGATACTTATAGATCTAGTAAAACTGGTTGCATAGCTTTGCGTAACTGTTAGCAGTACTGGAAAACAGAAGTCTAGCAGTTTTCCAGTAAAGGGATCATAAAAAAGCTTTTCATATGACTCAGGGAAATGTGGGTCCAAAAAGTCGCAAACAGTTCTGGTTATTTAATACATGATGTATACTGGGTAATAAATGGTCTTTGATGAAAAATGCATTTCCCTGCTTTTTTATAATAGATACAAGAGAAGGTGAGAAGAAGGAGTATAGATCATGGATATGGTCAGCAGCCATCGCCTGACAACTTCCTTAGAAAGAAACTCTACTTGTTTCCAGGATACAATCCATCCTAGCTCGTCTAAGTGTTTGTCAATCATGCAGTGCCTCTTTTAAATCTGCATTGTTAAGTAGTCTCTACTTATAGACAAAGCACCTGACTGGTGATTGTATGATTACATATCATTTTTCTTTTATTCTCTACTGCTGTTTATTGATACATTCTGTACATATCTGCTAAAAAATATGCAAGATACTTTTTCTGATTCGTTATATCCAATTTTGTAACTTTTGATTGCAAATATCGAGAATCAAGAGCCAAGCATCTTTTCACTATGAAGTGCTCTGTAACCACAAACATTATCATATTTATGGTAGCTTTACTATTTTTGGATGGTCATGAACTTTGGAACATCTGCTTTTAACTAGTTTTATTGTCTAGATGTCTAGCAGTGTTCTGTATCTGTATTGACTTCTATAGAACACTATGTCAATAGTTATTGACATCTTTTTCCGCTGCTGGTTTTATATGTTTGCTAACAACTATTCCAGCCACATTGTTTCTTGCACATTCTATGGCTTTAATCATATTTTGCTTCCTATTTGGATTTATGCTCTCCTGTGCATTGTATCGGCAATAAAGTACCTTTACCTGAATTAATCAAGGTCATTTATTCATGTAAATTTTTCACTTTTTATAATGATTTTTTAATCTGATTTCTCGGAATGTTAACATTTCTCCAATAAATTTGGTAAAATTCTGTAAAAAACCGATTGAGTTCTATTAATCATTTCACAAGAAAACAAACCACTCAAGTGAGTGCAAGGCAATGAATATTTACTGTATTTCATCGTAAATATATATATGTTCGAGTACAGTTGAAGATGCAATGAGACTACAGTAAACGTCACAATGAGAGACTTCTTTGCTGGTCGCTTCTGCAGCATTTTTTATAGCTCCTGATGATCAATTGGCTCTGCCTGTCGGTAGCAAGGTGGACCTACAGCCCACCATCAGCCGTTCGGAAGTGTTATCGGGGGCCATGTCATCTGCAGGTTCATGCTCTGCCTGATCACGGCGTCGATCGCCTTCTGGTCAGTTTCTCTCTGAGCCAACTCTGGTCACGACAATCGGTCACCACTATTCTTCCTTTACACATTTACCTCTTGGTTTACAAAATGTCTACCAAGTCTTCAGTCCAACAATAGTCTAGTATTTTCAACTCATATCTATATGATGCTAGCGGGATTAACTTTGTTTATTTTAACAACCGGAAATTTGTAAATGTTCAAATAGTTCAGTACTGCAATAGTTCAAATAATTTGCACAATAGCCAGCTACTCACCTACCCGTTTGGTAGCTGTTACATTGACCCTACTACTAGCTGATCGATCAATTCAAATTAGTAGTGCTGTATTTCATTTATTGCAAGCATCAATGCAGAAGTTACACTGATCTGGTCAGACAATACAAAGAAAAACTCTATGTCAAACACAATGTAATCATACTGTAAACCACGATGGCGTAACTGCAACCAAAACAATAAAAGAGATACATATAAATGTGTCACTAAAACAGGAAGACTAAATTGGAGATACAGGAATTGCTAGACTAACTTGTTTTTAAAGGCTACTAAAGTGATTTACAAAAATAGATTCAGCCACCTTATCTAGTTGTGGTATTTTTTATTTTGTTAAAAGTGTAAACAAGTGAGGTGAGCATCTTTAAGCTGTTCTTTTCAGGTAATGTAAAAAACTATTTAATTTTAGATTATTTCTCTAATACAAACCGGTTCATAACTGATCTACAGCTAATTTCAACCCCTTCTTATTGCTGTAATACATAAACTTCCTAATGAATATTTTTTCTAAGACTTGAGTGGAATTCAAAATATATCTAAAAAAATGAGATAGTTTACTTGGATGCATTTTTAGTACATTTATGTCAGTTTTCATGAACTTTTTATGAACCCAGTTATTTGTTTAGGTTTCATTTTCCTATTTTGCCTCTTCCAAATAATTGCTCCGAAAAACTTTCAAAAACCACCTTCAAACTTGTGTCAGAAAGTGAAGGTTGTATAAAGCCAAGTATTCTAAACTTAGGTATGATTGTCAGATCAAAAGCACGCTTAGTGTTAGCTCAGTAGCAACTACAACACACAGTCTTAAAGATGTGGTTGCGTCAAAAAGGTCAATTTAATGAAAGTAAAGCCAATAAAAGGCTAAAACATCAGCTGAATTTTGATGTCATTTTTGTCTTTGTAGACTAACCCTGTCCAGAGATACACGCGTTTAAATGAGGCCATCTTTTAAAAAGCTCAGATTCCAGCGGGTGCTTCATTTGAGACCTACTGGGTGATACATCTGCAATGAATCCACAAGCAATAAAATAAGATTGCTTCATTAGCCTATCATCAGCACAAAAGTTTTATATAGGTCGTAATAAATGTTATCACTTTTAAAACGCGTTGTCCGTGATCTCAAATTAGGGATTTTACTCTATTATTAAATTGCATCAACATCAATATTTACTAAATTAATTAACATCATTACTTTAATGAATTACTTGATTGATGTGTTTTGTTGACAAACAACAGAATTGTAAAAATGCTTCCAGTTACTGCAAAGATGACGCTGAGTTTTTTGAGCATCAGGTGGTTAAAGTTTAGGACAGACAGCTTACAGTTAGAGCTGAAAGGCATCAGCAGCGTTATGCTACAGAGGAAGATAGAAGAATGGAGGTAAATTTATCTTTTACTTTGAGTCTCCATTAGATATACTGTTGTGTTTACATTCAGTTCTTGTTGTGTTGTGTTTACATATACAAGTACATTGTTGTGTATACATGTTCACTTCTCACTTGTAGAAAGTGAGGAAAATCGATTGATCAGTGCAAATCTTTAACTTCCAGAACCAAAGCTTCGAATCGTTGCCTTGACGTACTTATACTTTTGTTAAACATTTATTTTTAAAATTACACCCGCAATCTATCAAACTCCTAACTTGAAAGCTTTTTTTTATCTATTACAGGATGTTTATGTAATCTCACCAGCGAAGCAGCTTTGTCAGTGTGAAAAAGGCCATAAATGGGAAAGAGAGACTTGAATGCGTGCTGCATAGACCATGATGTTTTGTTTGCGTTTGCTGCAGTAGATGAATTTGTCCTATTGTTTGAGCCAAAACTATGTGAGTGGCCACGGCTTAGATGGATATTTTAATAAAAGCCTTATGCCGAGATGAAAGTATTTTGCAAAAAATACAAGTAAAGAGCAAAAAAGTAAAAATTATATAATAAAATAATATTATTGAAGATGATGCAAAACGTGATTTGCAGAACATTGAATACATCATAGCCCCATTGACACCTGTGCTGAAATCTTGTCTGATAGATGGATTTATGAAGTGTAATCAGAGCTGCGTTGACAGATACTCTTGCATAGCTCGGCCATTTGTTTAGCACTTGAATCAAATATGACCAGTGAATTTTTTTCTGCTAATTGATAACAATAATGACTCGGCAATGTTGACTATACAATGTACATGACTTAGGGACGCAGTTGGTTTTGTCACATATTCTTTTCAAAGACGTAGCTTGCTTATTTTACTTAGTAACTAGTTTCCGGTGTGGTAGCCACAGAACTGTGCCGATACGTAGACCTTATTCTACTTAGTTTGATTGACATATTTACCGCAGACCAGTAGAATTGGTAGTTGGTACTAAGATGTTTACACAGCATTTAGAGGAAGCTAATATGACCAGTTTCTAATTTTCCTTATTTGAGACATTTGAGACATTAATAATAATGCATCTGTAGCTGGATTAAAAATTTTATTTTAGCCAACATGAGCCAATACAAAATAAAATATATGCCAATAGAGCCGTGCAGGAGTAGATTTTCATCGCAATGGCCCATGTGAATACGAAAGATAGAGACAGGTTGTATCATGTGTTACATCATTTTGGGCAAGTCTAGGCATGTTTTTTTGGCCTAAGCGTTTTTACAGCGATCAAATTGTTTCGATTTTAATATTTAAATATCTTAACATTGAGATCGCCTAACACAACAAACAACATACCAACTGTTAGACAACAAAATATATTTTCTTTTAAAATCAACTCAACTTTGAGGCAATTACATCTTTAAATGGTAATTACATGCTTTTGATGACTGTCAAAATCTTAAGATCGCTGATTCCATTTATTGAAGAATTTTATAAAATGTTTCTAAACAATCTACTCTTTGAAGGTTTAAATCTTTATAGCTCTACTTGGTTTCTGCATTGAAGAATGTTATGAAAGTTCAAACTCTTTTTGGAACATCTGGTGGCCTCTAAACAACAGTCTGCATCTGCACTACAAGTTGATATTGACCGAATTACATACAATTTAGTAAAATAAAAATGAATTTGTAAAATTTAGTGTTTGTTGTCCAGGCTAGTAAGATCATGTGACCATCTAATACAACCTATAAACCGATATATCTCAGGTTGTTGCTAGTTGTTCAATATGAAGGTGAACAAGTAACCTTAATGCAACTGTTTAAAACTACACTATATTAAATTAATTCAACTTATATCATGTTGTTATGAATTGTTAGGATAGCAGTCACAATACCTGGTTACCAGCCAAGCTGGATAAAATATTTTAATGTGAACTAAAAGTTGCAGTCTATGAATATTACTGATTCTATTTACTGTCTGTCCCTTTGCAGTATTAGTTGATAACAATATAATAATTTCCATTCCTTTTGTAGATCTGGCAGTTAACAATATAAATGATCTCTATTCCTTTTGTAGAGTCGGTAGTTAACAGTATAAATGATCTCTATTCCTTTTGTAGAGCTGGCAGTTAACGATATAAATGATCTCTATTCCTTTTGTAGAGTTGGTAGTTAACAATATAAATGATCTCTATTCCTTTTATAGAGTTGGTAGTTAACAATATAAATGATCTCTATTCTTTTTGTAGAGTCGGTAGTTAACAATATAAATGATCTCTATTCCTTCTGTTGTGTTGGTAGTTAACAATATAAATGATCTCTATTCCTTTTGCAGAGTTGGTAGCTAATAATATAAATGTTATAAGATGAGTTTTCTAATCAGCTGTAGATTTTGCATGGCTTAAGCCATCAAAAAATTTAAAAAAATTTGGCACAACAATCATAGAAGAAATTAGCTGTTTTTCTTTGGGAGCAATTGTTGTCACGAGTCATTTGCATTGTCTTGTCTGCACACTCTGTGCTTAAACTTGGCAAGTATAGCTAAACTTATTGATACGCATCATAACTGGATGCTAGCCGCTGGCAGGTGATGCATTCACTGAGCATTATAATCATGTCGCGTGCGTAGTGTAAAGAAGAGTCAGGCTTCTAAAATCGATAAAACTGATTGGAAGCTCCTGATAAGGTCAATAAGAGCAACTGTGTTGAGTTCTTCTGGGATTTTGGAATTTGAACAGGCAAGCACAGCCTGGTAAACCAGCCAAATGTGACAAGGAGAGCCAGAATGCCACTATAATAAAAATAGCAGTACCCAATGACTGCAACATCGCCTACAAAGAAAAGGCAAAAATGGAGAAATTTCTCCAACTTTGAGAGGAGATTGAAAAGTGCAGACATGTAAGAATAACTGCAATCTCTGCACTCATTGGAGCATTGAGTGCATATAACACCTGCATATGAAATGTAGTTCGCCAAATAAAAGCAACAATCAGCACAAATCAGTTGCAGAAAAAGAAGTTATTGACAACAGCTAAGAGTTGAGGCGAGTGCTCAAACTTTCTGGTCACTGGTAGGAACCCCGAGTTTAATTAAACATTATTACCCACTTTGGTTAACAAAGATGAAGCAATTTTCATTTTATATGTACATATATACTGCTTCTTGTACCAAATTGTTAAGTTTAGGGAAACTCTACAACGAAAAAATAAATTTGGTGGAGGAAAATTATGTGGGTAAAAAATACACTCAGCTAAACGCTATTACAAATTTTTTACTACTTGCTGTTTTACTACTTACTGTTCTACTGTTTTTACAACTATACGCTTCAGGTGACAAATATACATACCTATGCACGCACGCACACACACATTCCCACTACATACATATACCATAATATGCAGTATTACTAGCATGTACTATATACAGTATCACCTGTATATACAGTATCACTAGTATGTACCACTATATACAGTATCACTAATATGTACCTCTATATACAGTATCACTAGTACGTACTATTATATACAGTATCACTAGTATGTACCTCTATATACAGCATCACTAGTATGCATTTCTATATATACAGTCTCACTAGTATGTACTATTATATATACAGTATCACTAGTATGTACCTCTATATACAGTATTACTAGTATGTACCTCTATATACAGTATCACTAGCATGTACCTCTATATACAGCATCACTAGTATGTACCTCTATATACAGCATCACTAGTATGCATTTCTATATACAGTCTCACTAGTATGTACTATTATATATACAGTATCACTAGTATGTACCTCTATATACAGTATTACTAGTATGTACCTCTATATACAGTATCACTAGCATGTACCTCTATATACAGCATCACTAGTATGCACCTCTATATACAGCATCACTAGTATGCATTTCTATATACAGTCTCACTAGTATGTACTATTATATATACAGTATCACTAGTATGTACCTCTATATACAGTATTACTAGTATGTACCTCTATATACAGTATCACTAGCATGTACCTCTATATACAGCATCACTAGTATGTACCTCTATATACAGCATCACTAGTATGCATTTCTATATACAGTCTCACTAGTATGTACTATCTACTATATAAACGGCAATCGTTGTGTGTGTGTGTGTGATTGATTGTCCGCCTTATAGAGCAGACTTTCCTTTTATCGTCGTTAGAATTTTGGTCGTACGAAGCAAACTGAATTAATATGTGTAGTAACGGTAAATAAATTATAGAGCGGTCTTTCTTTTTCCATTCGGTCGAACGAAGCCAGCCAAATTAATATGAGTACTAAATATCGTAATTTCGTAATATGGACTATTAGCCGCTACTTTTCTCTGACGATTTGAGCCAAGCGGCTTATATAAAGGTGTGGTGATTCTGTTGTTTTTCTTTCACCGCTCGGGCGCATTAACCGAAATCCCCGGTTAGCACGCTTTTTAAACGGCAAATTTTCTGCCATGTTAAAAAGCACCTTTCCTGAGTTCTGCGGCCTATACAAAGGTGTCTATACCGCTATACAAATGTACTATTCATTAAATAAAATAAATTAACAAGTAGGTATTTACATGCAATTAATATTTACTGCCAACGTGTACCGAGAAGGTCACGTAAACGTTTGTTTCTTGGAGCCACTGGAAAAACGCATTTCTCACCTACTAAATTTCCACATCAAAAAGGTAAGTGTTTCTTATACGATGTTGTATTGTCTATGAATTGCCGCATCTCCACTACTTAATAACGTTGGATTTGCCGCTGTTCGTGATAGTGGGTCATGTTCATTTCCTTCAGCAGCTGAGTTACTAATTTTTTTCCAGCTACGAGTAGGCCTACTGTAACTTACTATTACAGAACTTTCACGAGTACTCCGAGGGTTGCGATACGCTATTGTGAAAAGAAAGAGAGCAGCTGCTATCGACTTACTGTCACCCTGCATCAGCCATGACCAGCTATACGTCGCCTGCTCAAAAGTAGGCACACGCCGAAAACTGTTTCTTCATACGCCCGACAGAAAAACCAAAAATGTTTTCTATCCGCATGTGTTGCGTTGAACTAAGGGAGAGAGAGAGAGGGAGAGCGAGGAGGAGAGGGGGGGAGAGAGGGGGGAGAGAGGGAGAGAGAGAGGGAGGAGAGGGAGAGAGAGAAGGGGAGAGAGAGGGAGAGCGAGGAGGAGAGGGGGGGGAGAGGGAGAGAAAGAGGGAGAGAAAGAGGGAGAGAGAGAGGAGGAGAGAGAAGGAGAGGGGGAAGAGGGAGGGAGGGAGAGAGAGGGGAGAGACGGAGAGAGGGGAAAGAGGGAGAGAAGGAGAGAGAGAGGGAGAGCAAGGAGAGGGGAGGAGAGAGAGAGGGAGAGAGAGGGAGAGAAAGAGGGAGAAGAGAGAGGGGAGAGGGGGGAGAGACGGAGAGAGGGAGAGAGGGGAAAGAGGGAGAGAGGGAGATGTAACTGCATATTTGGAGTTGTTTTACAGTATGAAAGCCAACTCTCAATAAACCTTATGCTGGACGTGAATCTGTTACTGTAGGCGGGTAATGCAGCTAGTTATATATACAGTATCACTAGTATGTACCTCTATATACAGTATTACTAGTATGTACCTCTAAATACAGTATCACTAGTATGTACCTCTATATACAGTATCACTGGTATGTACCACTATATACAGTATCACTAGTATGTACTACTATATACAGTATCACTAGTATGTAACACTATATGCAGTATCACTAGTATGTGCCTCTATATACAGCAACACTAGTATGTACTACTATAATATACAGTATCACTAGTATGCATCTCTATGTACAGTATCACTAGTATGTCCCTCTATATACAGTATCACTAGTATGTACATGTACCTTTATGTACTGTATCATTAGTATGTACCACTATATACAGTATTACTAGTATGTACCTCTATATACAGCATCACAAATCACAGAAAGATATACAAATCCAATAATTCCTCTTCATAACGTGGCACTTAAATAGAGGTCTTACAGTATTTCTTCTCTGTATTGCTAACGGTTCAAAAAGTTAATGTTTTTCTAGCATTTTTTGTATGTGGTAGCCATCGTAAACATCACCAGGTTGTGGCTTCGAAGCGTGCAAGGCTCACAATGCTGACCATTGAACCCTTGTTGACAGAGGCAGTAACGCAGCCGTAGCACAACATCATACAGTTTCTTTCCTCCATTGAAACAGTAGCCAGTCATGCTGACTTCAATGCCACATAAGCCGTTTCTGCAGTCAGTGTTTTCACTATCCTCACAATTTCCACTCGGGCAGCTGTTTATCTGACAGCCATCACCATTACAGTTGTCAGGACCATTGACTACAATATTTTGAGTGCCAACACATGGGTTGCTAGGCAATGATAGAAAATTAACATCATATTAGATGCAGTTGCGCTACGTGTCATTCTCACATTACAAGGCTTTGGTAAATTAAAAAGGTTCTACTATGTTTAATGAACTTCTGCAAGAGATAGCAAGTAGATTTAATTTATTGCTGGTAAACTAATGGAAGGTAACATTGAAAGTTCCATAGTGCGCAGTTATTTTCACTCATATATGGAGTTATCACCCCAACAACTCTCAGTTTTGTGGGCGTTTCTGATTTCCTATTGCTTTGCCACAGACTCAAATACGTAACAAAACCAAAACATGACAAACTAGCTTTAAAGAATGCATTTCGCTTGTTTTTAAAAATTTTAATAGGTTTGATTTCAAACTGGTTTTGTATTAATGATAAGTACACTAAAATACATATTAATACTTAATATATGTTTTAAATTAAAAGTCTAGTTGACAAAACATTTGATATGCAAACAGTCATGTAATATCTTCCATAGCGGTTATAACACACTATGTTATTGGTAATGTTATAATGGCTAACATTGATATAGTATAAATTTAATTATTAGCTTTCAATTTAGTTTAATTTTTAATTGATTATTAATTGTTTTTGAAACAGCTAGTATTAATATTACAGTGATTACCTTGAGAAGGGGCAGAGTTTTTACAAGGCAGAGACTCTCCAGAGATGGCCTGACACTCTGATTCAACAACCACTGGATTAACTAGTGGCAGATTCTGGTTGTGTGAACATTCAGCCTCCCCTGAGCATGGTTGCTAACCGGATGGATCATAGGCTTCTCCATAGACTGAAGACTGAGGCTAGTGACCTATATGTAAAGTGTGAAAGCAATGGCTAAGCACTATGTTACGCTGATACAGGCAGCAAAAGGTTTGACGCACGCTTTTGATAACATCAACGATAAGTCAGTATTTTGGCATTTGTTTAAAATGCTTTTGTATTACTTGTATTTCACTGGCTATTCTGTTCACAGACATGACACTTTTAATGTTTTTGAAAGTTACTGACGCAGCAACAAGCCTGTGCTAATTGTTTTTTAGCGTGAAGAATAGAAAAACAATATTCAAGATCTGTGTAAACAGTTAACTTCCTGGACCAAGTCAGTGCATGCATACCAAGTATTATCAGCTAAATATTAGCATGATTTTGTGTTCACTATAAACTGAGATCTTCCTAAATGTACTTGATGAACTTTTAAATCGGTTGTTGCTATTCAAATATTATTGACTCCTTAGTGACTGGGTACTTTTTAAAACATTGCCATTCTTTTGGTGACAGCTTATGAAATTTTTGTTTCAACAACGTTTTTAGTTGCAGGAATGATATTACAAATGATGCATTGAAGCCAGTAATACTAAAAAATACAGAAGATCTGACACTTAATCACTGAATCAGAAGACATAGATGTTTTAATACTATGAAAGCAGTTATTTTCTATTACTTTGTTGAAAATAATTTTATTGCAAACATAAATTTTTTCCAAATAATTTCATACACAAATAGTAAAATTTGGAAAAGGGCAACAGTTAACATATCACGTTAAAAAGACTTTTTTCTGTTAAAAGGGGGTCCTACCACACAAAGTTGTCGTCAGAATAGTCACTTTTAAAATCACTGTCGTCACCTTTTTCAAGTTGGTAACCAAAACAACCTCTTTCTTCACATTCGTTATTTTAATACAAATATCCATTCTGGTGGCATTGGGTTGCGTTAAAAACCTGAAACTTGCTCAGCTTGAACTTCTGCTAATCAAAAGCATGGCTCAACCAGCGACCTTCACAAACTTATCAGTGATGTTTGGGAGCGTTGCTGATTACTACGCGAAGAGTGACAGCCATTTTAGGTTTTTAGGGCTACATTTCTTGTACTGAAAATAGACCGAGATTGTCTTTAATAATCTGTGTCAGTCATAGACTTGGAAACGGATTTGCTGTCAGTGTCGTGGCATCTCATTGCTGTTTACTTTAATTACCTGGCAGTCTATAAATGCTGGGCCAGAT
This sequence comes from Watersipora subatra, assembly GCF_963576615.1. NCBI lineage: Eukaryota > Metazoa > Bryozoa > Gymnolaemata > Cheilostomatida > Watersiporidae > Watersipora > Watersipora subatra. The sequence continues at coordinate 46,740,627 of NC_088711.1, read as the reverse complement.
GCTTCAAACCAAAACTAGTGAAGTTTCGTTTGATCATGTTGATTTATGAACAAATAATAAGTTAGTAAAGGTACGGCCACAACTAACAAATTTTTTGTTAGTTCTGACCGAAATCACGAAATGAACAAACCACAGAATTAGTCAGTGCTGCTAGAATCGTGCTAGCGAGCACGCTTCTAGCAGCTTTTGCAATTAGTATAGTCCAAGACACGTATAATGCCACACAATAAAAGCATAAGTGCAATTCAACATAGTACACACTATGCAACTGCTTAGATTGTGCTATTGTATGTATTTATCTTTTGGACACTATAGCTACAAATTGTTTATTTTTTACTAGTAAAAATTTTCTTTTTAGTAGCAAAAGTTTTGTGGTAGAAAATGTTGCCGTCCTTAGCGCAATCAAGTCGGTTGCATCGTATTTACTATGGTGAATTGCTGCGATATTTTTCTTGCATGTCGCATTATGTTCTCGGACTACATATATTTTAAAATTTGTTAGAGTTGTGCTCGCTAACCAACAATAGCGCAACTTAAACAGTTACATCGTGTGTGTACTATGTTGAATTGCTTTGGTACTTTAATTGTGTGTCGCAATACGTGTCTTGGACTATACTAATTGTTAAAGCTGCTAGAATCGTGCTCGCTAATAATTTGTTTAGTCCGTAAAAAGTGTTTCGTCGACGAATTTGGTGGACATGCACTGCTCAAATAATTCTGTGTTTTTCGTGATTTCCGCCAGAACTCAAAACCAACGATAAATTCGTTACGTGTAGCCGTACCTCTAGTAATCCTACTTACACAATCATCGTCACCTCGTCACCTACATCGATAAATGGTCATCTCGTCTGTCACTTTTTAAATATCCCTGTCGTCGGGTCGTCAGAATCGTCACAAAACATGGGAGAACCCTCTTAAACAAACAAATATTAGGTGAAACTTTGTTAAAAGAGTTCATATGTAAACAATCTTTTTGTACAACAAGCCAACAGCAAACAATCTCATGTTGTTGGCTATGATCGGTCTAGTTTTCACTTTTGAGTTATAGGCAGTTTTTCATCAATCATTCCTCCTATTTATTAAAATGAAAGACAACTCATAACAACCTATTTGTGCCGATATATTGAATTATCAGGTTATTTTTATACAAGTCAGTGTTTTTAGCAGCTGCTAACCTGATGGACAGATGAAAACAGCATCTCCCCTAGATGGAGCTTTACCAATGTTTTGGGTTAAGGCTGCTGTTGAAAAGCATACGTATGTTTCCGTTCAAGGCAGAGATTGCAGGCGTGTAGCCCTCATGACTTATTACTACCGGCTGGTTAATATAATTGTACTTTCTAAAAACTCAGCGCAGCTCATTGTAAATTCATGTAACATATACATATGATGTAATGTTGAACATAGTCAAGTGGGGCTGTTTGGTCGTCACATGTTTTCAGGGTTACTCTTTTTTGTGAAACTTTGTCTCAACTTGTTAAGCGTGAAACATATTTTTTATTCAAACTGGTGATATAAAAAGAGTTTAAAGTGTATAAGTTAGTGATATGAAGAGAATAAAAGTATAAACTGACTCTATAAGTAGATTGAACATATGATGAGCTCAAATTGACCTGCATTGTAGGTCAATTGAGATACATTTACAGTTGGTATCTACATTGAGATACACTGTAGATACCAACTGGATTTGTTGGTATATGTTTCAGAAAATATTTACAAACCAATTCTTTTCGAACCTTTCCGTACGTAATTAGGTTGTTAGATTTTTGTTTCTATAGAAACACAAACTTCTACTAATTACAACTTCTATCCTCTCCACTGAGACAGTCCCAACTCCTCAGTATTAAACATGAAGTTAAAACTTACGTTTACTTGGATGAACCATTTATATCAGCTTTTTCTTGAGCTTGTAAATCTGTCTCTATAGGCACAGATTTAAAATACTTCCTGTTTTCTATGTCTTCCTCAGGTCTGTCAATTACAGATGTGTATAAAATTATCATACCATCAGAGCTATGAACAAGGTAAACTAACACAGCAAACAATTGAACTGTGTCAGAGGATTTAGCTTTAAGCAGTTGAGTATACCAGCTCTTCTATTAGTCATCATGAAAACTGTTTAACAAATCAAATTGGGAGCTCACTGGATAATTTTAGGGTGCCTAATATTTGCAGTGGTTATAGTGAGAGGCGGCTAGAATTTTTTTCGAAAAGGTAGCAAAAAATTGTGTTTCAGCAAAGTAACTGCAGGCAGTATGAGTATAAATTGATTGTAGAATTATTGGGGCATTTCACTTTATACTAAGTATTTATAAGTATTCAAAAATGATTTTAATAAAGATGACTTGCAGAATTTACTGACCAAGAGTCTACCAGAGTCAAAAATCTTCACATGGGAAGATGACTCCAGTCATAGCGCTACTGGATTTTGTCAATGAAAGGGCTTAGCTAGCCTTTTGAAAGGTGATTTGTGGGTATTACCACTGTCACAATTTAGTATCTAGAAAGGAAGCAAAACTCAATTCTCATTTCATACCGCAAAGAAAGAGTTGTCTTCTCCAATTTTTCATTTTCAGGTTGAGTGACAACTTGTCAGCCTCTGAAACCTGCAACTCTCTCATCTCCTCTCTTCTATTTGCTTGGCTATTTATTGTGTTTGCTGACCAGTCATGTCAACATGTACCAGTACCAGTTCCTCTGGCAGCGACCTACAGTATATAGTATGTACCTGTATATAGTATCAATAGAGTTGCTATGTCATAGCTTCTACGATATAATTGAAACTACTAAAGAAGTTGTGAGCAACATCAAATCTTGTGTTGCTTTCAAATCAAAATTTGGTGTTGCTTTCAAGTTTCCAAAAAGGTTTGCAAGTACAACGGACAATTTGATCTATGAGTTGTCGAATAACTATTTATTAAATCATAGAGCTACCAACAAATAGAGCTAGCAAATAAGTTATCAGCATCAATCCTTTCAGTCTAAGCAACACATTTTCTCATAACACTTTTATAAGCGATATCTTGCTCTGCTTTGAAGGCATGTAGTATTTGACTATTATAACCTAAAATTAGTCAGTGATTAGCCTTTGGTCTACAATTACAACCAAACCAAGTATAGAGGCCATGGTACATTATAATCTCATCCAAAGATCAGTTCTATTAGCAGTAATTAATATTTACTTGCATAGTACTAGCTAAGTATTAAAGTACTAAAGTGCCAAGAATTGCACTTGACTCCAGCTTTTCTCAATTTTTCATCACTTATTCTAAATATGGTTGACTTGAATCTCTGTTATTAAACCTTGTTAACAAACTCAAAGTCTCTCTCTATACCTTGTTTAGAAACTCAGTCTTTCTAGCTAACAAACTCAGAGTGTCTCTCTCTTTCTCTATGCTTTATTAACAAACTCAGCGCCTGTCTCTGTACTTTGTTAACAAATTCAAAGTCTCTATATACTGGGCTAACAAACTCCAAAGGTCTGCCTATATATTTGTTAACAATCTCCAAGAGTCTCTTTACCTTATTCATGAACAAAATATTTTGATTCTATACTAAGTTGAAATCCTGATTATTCTGTTCTTGTGACCTGTTTAAAAGATTTAAAGATGGATGTTAATGTTCATGGTTGTTAACAATGTTAACATTAATATTTAATGTTTGTCATATAGTTATAGTAGTACTTGATTATATTCTATAGTAATTCAACCATTATTACAGGTAAGTTGTCAAAATTTCACTCACAAAGTAGACTCTGCAAATTTATAATCAAGGATATAGTGGTTAATCATTCACACCAGTTGTTAAGTATAAAGCGATTGATAAGTTGTAGTTGCATACCTTCATTGCGCAACAGGTAGACTCGTTTTTCAAGTCAAGCATTCAAATAGGAAATGCCATCTCCTTCCATCCTTCTCTGTTCATCCAAGTCTGTATAGCTGATGATCTCCTTAGGCTTTTCTTCAAACCTCAGTCGAGATGATGGTACAACTGGAGTAGCTACAAGTAGAGACTTGGTTGATTGCAAAGACTAATCAACAGATAATTGAGATTCTTATAACATATACGATATACAATATGCGCATCACTCGTGACACTTAGAAACATGCTACATTTTTATGCACATGTTGCACTTGTCAAATATTTTACATTAGTGTATTCAGAAGGAACAAATATAGCTGTGCACCAAGCACCAGTTTTGAGCAAACTGTGTCAATGACATAAAACCTATGTGTTTCATAGTGAAACTACAACAACTTACTGCTAATATCGTATGCTCAATATAAAATAGCTAAAGTACAGCTATAGTTTGCATAATAATTTTATACAGTTTGATACTAATAATGAATAGATAGCGTTCACTATACATGACTTTTTAGGGATGCAGCCTGTTTTCGGTATATTCGAACATACTCTTTTCAAAGATCCGGCTTGCTTATTTTGTTTAGTAACAATGTAGTTTCCAGTGTGGGTAGCAACTGAGAACTTCGCTGATACAAAAGTCACAATAAAATCAATTAACGCAATGACCTAATTACCCTAGACTGACAGAATCGTAGGCGGTACTCAAATGTTTAGACAGAATTTAGAGGAAACTAATATGACAAATTTTTAATTATCTTTATTTGAGGCGTTTGAAACATTTATAATAATGTATCTGTAGATAAATTTAATATTTTGTCCTAGCAATCACGAGCAAATACTGAATAAATTATATGCAAATAGAGCCGTTTAGGACTAAACTTTCATTGCAATAACCGATGTGCATACGAGAGATAGAGACAAGCAGTCTCACTATATACATCATTTTGGGCAAGTTTGGGCACATATGTTTGATTTGTTTAATTTAATTTGCTTATTTGTTTAATTTTTGTTGCGTTAAATCTTCAAAAACCTTGACAATGATCTTCCCTAAAACAACAAACAATATTTCAACTGATAGAAAAAGATCAATACTTTTTGTAAAAAACCAACTAAAAGTAGAGGCAATCACATCTTTATTTGCACACCTAGTGAATGTTTTCACCAAAAAGCTAGATTTGTTGAAAACTTACACCTTAAATGATTGAGTTTTTATAACACACTTTTGTACTTTAAGACAATGCCTCATTTAAGTATATATAAAAGTATTATCAAGGCTAGGATGTTATTGACTCAGATTTAACTGCTTGATGTTATGTCTTGTAGCTTTAAAAACTAGAGTGGTTTTGAGTAATATTGGCAGTGTGCATTGACTCATATATAAGGAACTGATTTCATACATTACCCAGTAGCGCATGTCTCTCAACTAGTAGTGCGTGTCTATCACCTAGTAGTACATGTCTATCACCTAGTAGTACATGTCTCTCACCTAGTAGCACATGCTTATCACCCAGTAGTGCATGCCTCTCACCTAGTAATACATGTCTATCACCTAGTAGCGCATGTCTCTCAACTAGTAGTATGTGTCTATCACCTAGTAGTACATGTCTATCACCTAGTAGTACATGTCTCTCACCTAGTAGTACATGCTTATCACCCAGTAGTGCATGCCTCTCACCTAGTAATACATGTCTATCACCTAGTAGCGCATGTCTCTCAACTAGTAGTATGTGTCTATCACCTAGTAGCACATGTCTCTCACCTAGTAGTACATGTCTATCACCTAGTAGTGCATGTCTCTCACCTAGTAGTACATGCTTATCACCTAGTAGGACATGTCTATCACCTAGTAGTACATGCCTATCACCTAGGACATTTCTATCACTTAGTAGTGCATGTCTCTCACCTAGTAGTACATGCCTACCACCTAGTAGGACATTTCTATCACCTAGTAGTACATGCCTATCACCTAGTAGGACATGTCTATCACCTAGTATGTAGTACATGCCTATCACCTAGTAGGAAATGTCTCTCACCTAGTAGTACATGTCTATCTGTAATGAAATGTGTAATGAAACCCAATAGCCCTCGCTCTACAAATAAGTACTGCAGCCAAAAGAACACATGATAACACTTTGATTCTTGTTGTTACATTTATGTTAGGTTTTGTTTGTGTATTAACATCAGTATGTGAATTATATTTAAATTGTACTAATGAAATTATTTGAATTACTGTATACATTTTTATATTGAACTAACGATAATATCATTTTTTACCTAGGACACGGACTATGGTAGACACGGCCTTTAGTTAGAACACGGACTATGGTAGACACGGCCTTTAGTTAGAACACGGACTATGGTAGACACGGCCTTTAGTTAAAACACGGACTATGGTAGACACGGCCTTTAGTTAGAACACGGACTATGGTAGACACGGCCTTTAGTTAAAACACGGACTATGGTAGACACGGCCTTTAGTTAGCTTTCTTCGCGTTTGGGCAAATTTAAGTTTGCCAATCATGCAGTAGAACTGCTAATGTTAGTTTTGCATTTTTAAATAGAATTTCATACAAAAACAAGAAATTTTAAGTATTGTAGTAAGTTTGCTTTTGATAAACTAACTTCTGCTTTTGGCAAAGTGCCCAGTTAGTTCAAAATGCAAAAAGTTAACATAGCTGTCGTTGTAAGAAAACTGAATCATAGCTGTTAGTATTTCCTACCTTCTGTTGGTTTCTTTCAAACTCTTCCAACTAGTTGCCTTTGATAATATACTTCACAAATTACTTATTTAGTAAGTGGCCTTAGTTGGGACTGTGAACCTTTTGCTCTTCTGAAAATTGTAAGTGCATGGCACTGAGTGTAGTCTGTGACCAACCTGGAGGTGCACTGGTGGGAGGTTTCCTGTTAAGAAGACATAGTCCATTGCGCTGTGTGAAACCAGGGCAGCAGTACCTGTTAATGTCATGGTGATAGCAGATGCTAGGCCCCTCAGCCTCCTAAAATATTAAACAAAATACCTGATTTATTAAACACAAATTGAAAGGTTATACAAGATCAGCCTTTTGCCTAGTGCTAGCCTCTACTAGCACATGGAGTCAGGGCACACTTTAATACACTTGGGTTGATCACTGATTTTACATGTGGCAGCGCTATCACCTACAACATTGTTGATCATTATAAGTGCTGGCTTCAACTAAACTGCAGTAAAACTTTTATTTGAGCATTAACCTCTATTTGAAAGTCACCTCGAAAAGATCATCATTATAAGGGAAAGGTTGACAACACAGCGCCATAGTGCTCAAATAGAGGTTTTACGTAAATCGTTTTAGTCAATTGGTTTGCCATTTTGATTGAAATGGTCTCTTCGGTACGGATTATGGGTAACCAGTTTTCTGATACTAAACCTAAATATTAGAGCTCAGACATATAAAAGAACTTCAACTCTAGCCATTGAATGACTTTTTTAGGAAATTTAGGCGGTAGTTCAGTAAATGAGTCTGAATAAAGCTGGATCATTTGGACATGTCTTGATGCAAAACACAAAATGAAGCGCTATCTTCTCTTTTTATTTAATCATTACCAAAAGGAGCAAATAATTCATTACATGGTATCTCACAGTAGTTCACTCATCCAGCCCAAGTCTGTAGACAAACCAGTGAATGTAGACAAACCAATGCATTTGATGCATAACATCAAATAAGGAGCACACTCCTTATTTGATATTATGCATTTACCTTACTGCAGAAGCCCAATTTAGCATCATGGAGTCTGGCTTAAATAAGATAACTTAATTTACTAATACTTGTATTAAAGGTTGACTTGCAACAAAATTCATGTTACAGTTACTTGGTATCAAAAAATTCACCATGTCTTACTCCGCTGTGTTGTAGGTACAAAATATGTGGAAATGCGATTACAAGCTCTTAAAAGCTCAAAAACGCGAACAGTTAATCACAGCCATCACAAAAACGCCATAGATTGGAATCTCTTTATTTTGACGATGTACTCAAATATCGTGGTTGTTGTTTATACACGTGATGTTATCATGTGGAATTAAAGGCCAATAAAAGACTCAATATAAAAAGTTTTGTAGCACTAGTTTATGACAAACACTTCGGGTTCTACTGAAAATCCCTTATCAAATAACAATGCTCGCTACTTTACAGTTTCGTTTCAGCTTGGTCTAATCATCTAGTCGTAATCTGATCATGTCACCAGTATTTTCTGCCAAATGACGCAAACAATTTCTGCAGCATTTTTCGATAATCACAGGTGACCAACAGGCTCTTCATGTCTATCATAGGATGATATGCACTCCTTCAAGCTACAGTTAAAAAATTAAACAAATTTTTTCGGTAGGTTTTGAGATATCAGTGCTCAAAGTGACAGCATTGCATTGATAATGAAATAGATGCGTAAGGACAATAGACATGGTTTTATTGAATGCGTGAAGTATATTCGTGAAAATAATTCGTTAAATGAGGTTGCGTGAAAGGGTAAACAGAAGCCATTGTGTTCAACTACATGTCCCATTTGAGCCACTTTGGAGAGGGATTCCAATCTACGGCGTTTTCGTGATAGCTGCAATTAACTGTTAGTTTTTGAGCTTTTAAGAGCTTTTCATCACATTTCCACATATTTTGCACCTACCACACTGCAGAGTAAAGGTCCGGCCACACGTAACGAATTATTCGTTCAATCTGACCGAATCCACGAATTTCACAGAATTCACAGATTTATTCTGCCGAATATCATAGATTCGTCTGAGCTGTGCATGCACACCGAATTCGTTAACGAAACGCGTTTAATTGGCTAACCACTTGTTTTTAGCGAGCACGATTCTAGTAGCTTTGACAAGTGGTATAGTCCAAGACACGTACGACGACACACAATAAAAGTACCACCGCGAAATGACTTGATACATACGATGCAACTGTCAATATGCGCTAGAGATAGCGACTGTTTTTGCGACCGAGCTTTTGTTGCATAAAATAAATTATTATTATTGAAAAAGAAATAATTCATAGTTTTTAAAACATCTAAAATAAAATTCTGGATACACGATGAGAAGTTCCTGTCATGGTGAACCAACGAGAAAGAACCAACAATAGCGCACATAGGCCGTTGCATCGTATGTATCAAGTCATATCGCGGTGATACTTTTATTGTGGGTCGTCGTACGTGTCTTGGACTATACCACTTGTCAAAGCTACTAGAACCGTGCTCGCTAAAAACAATTGGTTAGCCAATTAAAAACGTTTCGTTAACGAATTCGGTGTGCATGCACAGCTCAGACGAATCTATGATATTCGGCAGAATAAATCTGTGAATTCTGTGAAATTCGTGGATTCGGTCAGAATAAACGAATAATTCGTTACGTGTGGCCGGACCTTAAGACATGGTGAATCTTTTGATTCCAAATAACTTTGGAAGTAACGTTGCAATAATAACAATAATAATAATAACGTTGCAAGTCAACCTTTAAGTTTAAAAAGGAGAATTGTCGTTCATTTTCATTCTAATTCGAATTAATTTCTGTAACCATTTTATTGTTAAGGTCAAACACAAAGCATTTGTTTTTGCAAACTCAAAAATAATTTTCTAAATGGTGCAGCTGCAAGGTTTATTTTCTTGCTAATACAAGTGAACAAATAGATATAGTTGGATTCAACACTCCGGAAAGCTGATGTTCAACAAGGGACATTCCGCTGAGACTGCACCGGTCATGTTTGCCTAACAACTTTTCACGATGCTTTGTAAGTACTCATTAATGTTAAATAAATCCTTGCTAATTTATGATAGTTTATAGAATCATCCAATAATAAGCATCTTTAGAAATATATTCTCATTTTTAAAGGTTGACTTGCAACAAAATTCACATTACAGTTATTTGGTATCAAAAGATTCACCGTGTCTTACTATGTTGTGTTGTAAGTGCTAAATATGTGGAAATGTGATTACAAGCTCTTAAAAGCTCAAAAACGAAAAGCCGCCGTAGATTGGAATCTCTATATTTCGATGACGTAACCACGGAATTTGGTTATCGTCTTGTCACGTATGTTCTCACGTGAATTGAAAGGCCAATACAAAGCTCAATATAAAACTTATCGTAGTACTAGTTTATGACCAACACTTCGGGTTTTACCGAAAACCCCAAATCGAATATAGATGCTCGCTACTTTACAGTTTTGTTTCGATTTGGTCTAATCGGCAAGTCGTAATCTGATCATGTGACCCAATACCTCGTGAATAATTTCTGCAGCACTTTTCGATTATGACAAGTGGCCAACAGGCTCGTCATGATTATCAGACAATGATATGTACTCCTTCAAGCTAAGATTAAAAATTAAACAATTTTTTACGGTAAGATATAAAATACCAGTGCTAAAAGTGACAGCATTACAATGACGATAAAACAACCGCGTAAGAACAATAAACATAGTTTTATCGAATGCGTAAAGTATATTTGTAAAAATATTTCAACAAATAAGTTTGCAAGAAAGTGTAAACAGAAACCATCTCTCACAACTACATCACATTTGAGCCGTTTTGGAAAGGGAATCTAAACTACGGCGGTCTCGTGTGGCTGCGATTTTCTGTTCATTTTTGAGCTTTTAAGAGCTTGTAATCACCTTCCCACATAGTTTGCACCTACAACACAACAGGGTAAGACATGGTGAATCTTTTCATATCAAATAACGGTAATGTGAATTTTGTTGCAAGTCAACCTTTCACACTATCTATTCAGTGCCTTTGCAAGTCATGTAGGTATGGACTTGCTTTAAATAATAGGCATATATTAGAGTAATAAACTATAATCATCATTTCTTTAATATGAGCAATAATTACTATCTTAACTGTGGAAATCCATGACCATTGTTTAACCATTCTCATGGCTGATGTTATTAATCTAGTCAATCACTACGATTGACTAGCACAAAAAAGGGGCATGGCCTAAACACTCCTTGTTGGCACCGGAAATGCTCGTGCTGTTGAAGGTACTGTTGTCATTTAGGGGGAGATAACTCTATGGTTGTACCAGCCTATTTAACACATCTGGTGTTCCCCACTATAGGTCAGGTTTTCTGCAATTAAAAAACTGGGTGCTTTGTGTGAAGTTTCTGGTGACACATTTGCTCTGTTCACAAAGTGGGAGTCAGTCATGAGAAGCTTTGAACCTACTCTTAAGAATAACCATGTACGTACTTTGATAGTCTCTAAATGCATGGAGAACATTGATCTGCCATGTGAACTGCCCACTTGTCATCCTATGTTACAGAAACTAGTGAGAAAGTTTGTAAATGTTAGACTTCATATTTTATGTAACAAAATACCTCTACCTCACAGTCAGTTCCGCTAAATAGCAAAAGCATGGTCATGCAAACATTAGCTCAGAATATTCATCATTAAGTGTCATTCTGTATTTTTACTATGCTCATTGTCGTTGACCACTATAATATGTATATATGTTATAACCATGTATAGATCAGCCATTGCACACAAAATACATGCTTGTGTACCTTACTATAGTACTAGTACAGCTTAGCTTCTTTGACTTGCTTATTCAAAGTTAATAATCTTTATTGCAACATTACTATGAAAGATTTCCTATGTAATATGCTATGCCCATTTAGTATTCAGTTTTTATTATGAAAAGTTGTTCAATTTTTATGTTGTACTTCACACTTCTTGCACGTTTAGTTAAAATCATTGTCCATAATAAATTTGCGGTTGTCCATTCATTTGCAAGAAACCAGCCTGTTTATAATTTTTAAGAACCAAAAATTTGGCAAGTTATGTTATTATAAATATAATTATCAATGTGAATCCATTAAATTGTTTGTTTGGGGGCCTAAAGTTTTGAAATTGCGAGTAAAGACATTTTAGCTAAGACATTCTAGCACATATAATAGGAGTTATTTACTATGAAATAGCAGAAAAGTAGTAAATAGGGCGTTGTCACATTTATAATTGCAGTATGCGTTAAAAGAAAACCTAAGCTTTCTCTTGGTATATTTAATACTGATCTAAGGTTACCCAAAGTAGTTAACAACCACAAAGCAGGTAAGAGCAGTCCATTGTAATTATATATAAAAGTAGGCGTGGCCAATGTTTGTTTGGAACTTTCGATGCGTTTGTATAGGCGCTGTTGGTGGCATAACTTTCCCTATACAACCCTGGTCATATACCCTTACGATCATTGAACTTAAAACCCCTGGAATGGCAAGAGGTCACTCGCGAGTACGGAAATCCGGTCGACGCCATTATCAGTTAATGTTCAAGTTAATTTCATTGCGTTCAATGTGAGAAAGAAATCTAATTTCAGATTTAACAGCTATGGAAGGTCACGAATACACCGCTCAATCAAAGGAACAGACTACTGAGATTGCTACTAATAATTTATGTACGAGAGATAAGGGTGTAGGTGCACAGTGCTATTGTTATTCCATGAACTGCAAAAACCGCATAATGGACTTTTAAAGGAAAAGGCATGACATTTCACAAGTGAGTCACTTCTACTACTAGTTCTATTACTATTGCTCAAGTCTACGACTACTAATAGTTGTGCTACTACTAGTTAGTACTGCTACTAGTTAGTTCTACTACACTAGTCACCGGGTGAGTGAGAGTCGATCAGTGTCACTACTGATTGTACGAGTTTGACTGTATTTTGTCGGTGACTAGATAAATTTATAAGCTAGTGAGTGAAATGCTCTTCCTTCAGAATGAAGGTTTTTTATTATTTAAATTTTGATTTTTTTTATATTAATATTTTGGAACTACAACCCATTAGGTTATTTCTAAATATTTATATTTGAAGGAAGTGTTTGTCGTGCTTATAATATTATTTATTGTTGTACCTAGATCTAGCTAGCAGTAAGGAGATAAGAGTAATAATACTATTGTAATTACTACTGTTGCTAACTAACTACAGTTTCATTTTAATTTTTAGATTTCCAAACAAAGCAACTGAGAACTCTCGTTATTTACAATGGTATCGCAACCGCAGAAGAGTGAATAAGCCTGATCCTTGAGCACTTATCTGCAACGAACATTTCAATGATCTATGTTTTGACAGCAGGTTAAAACGTTCGACTGAAGCCATTTAAAGGTAATATTTTTCAATGTTGAATGATACTTTTCAATGATTGAATTTAAAACCATATTGTCAAGCACAGTGCTGCAAGGTTGCTCAACTTAAAGTAGCCATACATATTTGAAAGAAATTTAGAAACCTCAAACAGCACCCAAAACAGTGACAGCTGCCACAGCAATTGCCTATGAATATGTCTGCAGCTTAGCAGTTGTGTGATCTGTTCTCTGTGATTCTTCATCTTCGTTTCTGGGATTTAATGTCCAACGCATAAATTATGCTGTCCTTTTTATCAAATGTTAACTGTGTAAACGTTTTTTCATTTCCTAGTTGTTGCAATAAAACTACATAATACTCCTGCAAATCATAAATTCCAAATTGATAGCAATAACTTTCAATTTAGAACACAAAACATCTTTTTGGAACAAAAAAAATCAAAAAAATCGATTTAAATAAAAAATCAAATAAAACAATAGAAATCGATCTTTTTGATTTAAAAAAAATCATCGATTTTTAACAACCCTGCCTACAACACAACAGGGTAAGACATGGTGAATCTTTTCATATCAAATAACGGTAATGTGAATTTTAGTTGCAAGTCAACCATTAAGCTTTATGCCTAAGATGGGTGTGAATGACTTCCAGTGAAAATTGCTACATTTTCATTTTACATAGCGATATGGTAGCATTTTGAGCTGTTTTATTTTCATTTATTTTATTAGTTGTATTGTTGTTTATTAAGGGTACTATGTTTATGTGAATAAGACATTCATTTTTGTTGATTTTATGTAATTGTTATAATTGATGCTTTTGTTTAGGGGGTTGGAATAATAATCCTACTGTTACTCAGTTTAAGGCTACCTTCACAAACTTATCATCAAATGTGGTGCAGAATCAGATGCTAGTAAGACAGGTAATGTTACTGCTCAAAACGAGATTCTCATCATACAGGCTACTCCAGAAGTTGATCAGTTTGTGGAACTCAATGATTTCAGATGTCAAATTTCTGTTATAGGTAACAGTATAGTCTATATAGCTGGCTACATTGTGCAAAAGCTAACTAAAGTGCTGTCGTGACATTGGCCGTCAGTCGCTGGTTACGGACTAAGTCAAATATCCAGTACCGACATCTCTATACTCTACTCAAGCTACAAAACAATGGAGGACTGGTGCTTCCATCAGACGATGTCATCAGGATCCTGCTAGTTGCAGATCAATACTTTCGTATTCATACAAAGCCAGATCCACTCCATTGTGTGGTGTATTTTATCAATAGTGTAAGGTCTAGTGATGTGTTATGCTTTGGGAAACACCTTACGGATATGGCAGATGGCATATCCAACCACTGCGTCATTGTCAAAAACCTTATTGAGTCGTTTTATGATCTCCGACAGCATCATTATGCTAAAATCCTACACTCAAACTGCAAGGTGCATCTTTGTGGCATACAATACTAAAGTAGTACTTTTTAAAGGCCAGTAACAATATAATCACTGTAATATTCATCTGCAGCTGTTGTTGTGCTGTTATTCCTAATCTAATTTAGTTCTAAGAAACTGATGCACCTTGGCTCAATATCCACTTTTATACAAATCTCCTTTTACACAGTTTCTGTAACGTGTATGTATAAGTTTAATCATCTGATTACACTAATTCCTGCATTTCCTTGTTTGCATTATTTTGATTATTCTCTATTACAACGGTTTTTAATTTCCGTTTAGTTGTTGCAGTAGTTCATTTCATCTTTTACAGATACTGTATTATACATATCATGCATTCATAAGCTATTATCACTTAAATCTTGAAAACAGTTTCTGTTTTGGCAGCATACCTCTGTGTTGTTTTTATCGAAATACTTCATGTGCCAAGTTTTTCCATATGCATTTATGCATATGTAATATAAATTTTAATATAATGGAACAGTTGTTATTTGCCTGAATATATCATTTGCTGGGTTTATGCATTTGTAATACAACAGTTTGTATGAGTAACATGGTCCACGCAAAATCTATTATACATCTACTTATCACTTGATATATCCTACTCCATATGTTATAAATAGGTTTTCTTCTGTCAGGGCACTCTAAACGTTGTGTAGGAGTAGCTTTCAGTAACACCCAGCTGGAAAATAACTATTCAATATGTACATTTCTGTCATTTTTCACCGTTTGTTTACAAACGGAACTAGCATTCGATTAGCTCTCCAATATGGCGCATACGTTTACGTATTATTATCAATGTAAAAGTCACGTGATTGCCATTCCAGGGGTTTTAAGTTCAATGCTTACGATGGTTGCGGGCTGCGTAAAGCTACATATACGGCTCTGGCTGAGCCAATAGAACACGTTTTTGTATCTCAGTTTACGTAAAATCTAGTTCCATCCATAGACCTATTGACTGTTATACTATTAACTATCAGTATAGTTAATAGGTCTTTGTTCGCATCAGTAAAGCCGCGCGGCCGCAAGATACTGTATAACTATGCGATATGAGAAAAATATTCTTTCCATCAGAAAAGTCCCGAAACAACTCGCTTTGTTCTTACTCACTTCCTTCTTGCGTGTTTCATTATCGCCTTCGCATTGATTCTTCGCGATGATCAGAAGCGTTACAGCTACGTAGGTTTCACAGATTGAACAAATCTGGTATTATTTATTTGGCAATAGTTGTGCCGATCAGTATTTATTTTTGACAGTAATAACAATAATACTGCTGTGAGCTATAGTAGTAACGCGTCTGACACAAAACGTGTTCAAATTGTCCCCCACGATAGCGCGAAGAGGACAAAAACTGTCCGAAACTGATTCTGCAACAGATGTGTGGCCTTTTTACGGCATCAAATGACGTAAAGTTTTATGGTAACTCGGTCACATATTATGACAACTTATATACGAAATGGTCAAATATTTGGTCTACTGAATATTTGTCTCCATAAAAATTTATTTGGTTGCGAAATAGTTAATTATAGCGGTAACCACTATTGTTGTTTAACTTATATTAATAAAGTTGAGTTAATAAAGGTTTGAGTTGTAGTTGTTAAAATTAGGCTCGAATAATGTCACTTCGTTTGCATTCAACCACAGTTACGCACGTATAAGCTGGATCCGAGCAAAAACTGATCTGGAATGAATGCTGTAGTGCGGACAAATAATGTTTCCGATTTCTCCGTAAAGCATAGGCCTAACAGACGGTTTGTTGCGTTCATTTAACTATACTCATTAGCTGTTCGCAAGGTTAGTTTGGTACATTTGATTCTTGTTGAATATCGCTTTCTGAGCATATTTTGGGCTCTGCATATTGTGGGTTGAGCAATAACATTGTTGTACGTTTTAAAAAGCTTGCAACCTGAGGGTTATACAGAGGTGGTCTAACGGCAATCAAGCCGAAAATGTTTGGTTACCCATCATTCTACAAATACCGAAAAAGTCTGTGCCATGTTAAAACCTATAAACTCATGCCCTGCTATTATGATTGAAAGTTTTAAATGGAAATTTTTAAATAATCAATTCAGAAAATGAACAGTTTTAATATAATTATACAGCGTCATAACTGTTTATAGTTGCTATTCCGCAAAGATCACTGATGTTGATATAACCCGGTATTTTATTGAAATTGCACAAAAATATGTTAGTATTACAAAAGTACATGTAACGGTTTCCGCTGCTGACAATGCAACAAAGATTTGTGCTGTCAGTTAACCTTTTAATGTGTGATGATGGTCAGAATAAAAGTGTGAGAATAAAAAGTTAATGAAGCGTGCGTGGAAAATTTTTGTAAGGAAGTCAAAGTAAGACTTATTTGTCTAATTTGTGCTAGCAGCAATGCTGTCAAGAAACCTTCAAACATATTTGCATTCTAAGACAAACTAACAAGTGTACCATCCTCGGTTACCATTGAGCAAACAGAGAATAACAGAACTGCTGAAGAAACTAATTAATCAAGCTAATTGCTAATTAATGAAGTAGTTGTTTCTCAACAGAAGAATATCACGACCACACACTTTTCAGTAAGCCTTGCTGTCAAGAGCAATGGCTCTGTGCAAACAGAATTAATTAATAAAAATTTTCTTGTCAGATATTTCAAAATCGTTTGCCAATAAAGCTGATCGATGCCAGAGCTCATACTTGTAAGTTTTGATGATTTAGTTGCATGATGAAAACTAACTAGTTATTCCTAATCTAAAGCTTTAAAAAATGGAATTGTTAAGCTCTCTTAACTTGGAAATTTTGATTATTTTTAGTTCATCTAGTAACTACTTAATGATGTGATTGCGTCAAATTTGAGTTGATTTTAAAAGAAAGTATTTTTCTTTGTCTAACAGTTGATATGTTGTTTGTTGCGTTAGGCGATCTCATTACGAAGATATTTGAAGATTAAAATCGAAAAAAGTCGATCGCGGTAAAAACGCTCAAGTCAAAAAACATGCCCAGACTTGCCCAAAATGATGTAACACGTGATACAACCTGTCTCTATCTCTCGTATTCACATCGGCTAATGCGATATAAGTCTAGTCCTACGCGGCTCTATTGGCATATATTTTATTTTGTATTTGCTCATGTTGGCTAGAATAAGATTTTAAATCCAGCTACAGACACATCATTACCAATGTCTCAAAGGCCTCAAACAAAGAAAATTAAAAACTTGCCATATTAGCGTCTTCTAAATGCTGTGTAAACATCTTAGTACCGACGACCAATTCTACTGGTCTACAGTAATTCTGTCAAGCAAACTATGTAGAATAAGGTCTTTGTATCGGCACAGTTCCGTCGCTACCCACACTAATGATATACAACCTCCCAAAAGCCCCACCCATATTATGTCCGTCACCTATCCTGGGGGTGGGGCTGTATATCATTGCCTACCCCGAAAACTAGTTTCTTACTACCGTAAGTAAAATAAGCAAGCTTAGTCTTGGAAAAGAATATTTGGCGAAAACAAGTACATCTCTAAAAGTCATGTACATTGTATGTATAGTTGAATGTCAACGTTATCGAGTCATTATTGGCATCAATGTGTAAAAAAAATTCACTGATCACGTTTGATTAGTTGATTCAAATACTAAACAAATGGTCAAGCTATGCAAATGTGCTTGTCCATGCAGCTTTGATTGCACTTCATAAAGCCATCTATCAGAAAAGATTTCAACACAGGTGTCATCGGCAATGATATATATTCAATGTTCTGCAAATCATGTTTTGCATTATCTTCAACAATATTATTTTATAATATAATTTTTACAAGCAAAAAATTTTCATCTCGGCATAAAGCTTTTATTAAAAATATTCA
Organism: Watersipora subatra; assembly: GCF_963576615.1. Taxonomy (NCBI): domain Eukaryota; kingdom Metazoa; phylum Bryozoa; class Gymnolaemata; order Cheilostomatida; family Watersiporidae; genus Watersipora; species Watersipora subatra. The sequence goes on along the minus strand of NC_088711.1, from coordinate 46,722,383 downwards.
TCAATTCATGGCCAATCACATAGTTTTAGCTGATACAGTGCACCCTCGAGATACGATGTTAATCCGTTCCAGGGTTGGCATCGTATCGTGAAAAAATCGTATGTAGGGGTATAGAAACCATTGTAATTACACAATGCAAAAAAAATGGTAAAAATCGTCCAAAATTTTATAAAAATGTTGTACATATTAAAAATTAGTAACAAAATAGTATGTTAACTTTAGTAACTATAATTACCTACAGTAGCTGCATTGTATTAAGTGTACCTAGCGATTATAATCTGCAAAACTGTAAAATGCAACATCAGTCATCATGTGTGTACAAAATGCAGTACACACGGTAAGGAGTTCTTACTATCAAGTCGTACGTACAACGTAAGCTTTTAATTTACTTCAAATATGTTTAGTTTACTAAACACACATTCAAAGCTAGTTAAAGCTGAGTTTCAGTATGTATTTTTAACTATTTCATTAAATTTTAACTTTTCATCACTAAAATCTTTTCGCCTCCCAGCTTTTACTATAGCCTTTCGCGAGTCTGGTTACAACCTTTTTAAACCTAACTTGACCATAAAAGCCGTGCATTGCAATTCTCAAAAGCGGCCTCTCATGCACTTGACCATATAATGGCAATCAAAAAATGAAATTTTATTTACTATACAGTAGTGTACGCACATACCTTTGGAGTAACGTGACTTGAGCTGTTGATCTAGTTTATTTATTTTTGGGTCGTGAAAAGCAGAAATGGCCAGGAAGACACAACTTTGCTGCTGGTACAGAGAGTGCTCGAAGAAAATAAGCTAACTTAGTGCGGATTATTACTTACCCTAGGACACTTATATTTCGCTAGTATTTAGTTTCGTGAGTAGCTCGCAGACTAAAATTTCGGAGCAACTTAATTTCGCAGCTCTGATGAGTGCGAAAATATAGTGATGTGAAAATAAATGCAGTGGAACAAACATAATTAGATTCCTCAGGCTCAGTTCACGGATAAAAAAAAATTTCAATTTGCGACTAGGTTGTAATTGTGAACCGCAGGTAGAATGGTGTGGGCAAGGTCGATAATGCAATTTGATCGCTTGCTGCCATTTGTTTCTTGGACTATCAACAAGCTCGTTTTCACTGGGGCAGCTAGCTGGCAGGCTGAGCCGCCCCAACTTTTTGGGAATTTTTTACGGTAAGTGCATTCCAACTCGGATAGCTCGCCCTCGGATAAAATGTAACATTTCATCTCAAACACAAGGTCAACTCAAACGGATTTGTTTGGTCAATTCCAACGCAATGATAAATTCCTTCAGATAACTCGACCTCAACATCATTTATTCGAAAAGTTATTTGCCCAACGGCCATGGACGCGGTTTTTATCGCTGTTGAATATCACTTCATTCCAAGCCATAGAGACAAACCTCAACTTCTAGTAGTTCTTAGGCATCATTATTATCATCATCAGAGGCAAAATATTTTTGTTAATGACTTTTATAAAGGTTTGCAGAAGATTAAGTTTTATCAAACACCCGCTTGGCCATGTCCCATCGAAAACGTAAAAGCCTCCGAATGAACTTAAAATAAAATCCGCAAAATTGATCTTTGTTAAAACGCTCAAAAGAAAAAGATGTCTTTTTCTGAGCATTTTAACTGCGGTCATGTTTTGCCTATTTTAATTTAAAAACGTCTCGTCAGTCACATCACTTAAAACAAAACAAATCTCAAAAAATTACAAGTTATTGAAGAGGTGTCAGTGGTGAATCCAAACCTTTCCAGAGCCATGCTGCTTGTGTAGTACTGCGAGTGTCAGTGCATGTGTCTTATTTTCTTTCAACACACGGTGCTCACTGCATTGATTGATGTCCCCAGCAAACGATAATCTACTAATTCGTGTGCATTGACATCAAATTCCTATCATTATAGATGTAGTTGCGTCAAAAATGAAATTAGGACCCATAAAAGGCTAAAACATCAGCTACAATTTGATGCCATTTTTGTCTTTGTAGACCAACCCTGTCCAGAGATATATGCGTTTGAATGAGGCCCTCTTTTAAAAAGCTCACGTTCCAGCGGGTGCCAATTTCGTGACGTAACAAGTTTGTTTTCTGAAACGAAACCACGAGCGATAAATATGAGGTCGCTTCGTTAGCCAATCACGAGCGCGAAATTTTTATATAGGCCGTAATAAATGTTATCACTCGTAAAACGGGTTGTCTGTGATCTCGAAGATTCTCATTCGATAGAGAATTCTCACCGTTACTGGTTCAGCGCTTTTCACCAATTGCCTACTACATACAAGTTATAGTTTTAAAATGGCTTCATGTTCGAGCGACTGCGACTCAGAGTTATCTGAGCAACCTTTAGTCAAAGATTGGAGCAGGCAGCCTATGGTGAAAGCTGACAGGCGTCAGCAGCGTTTTGCTGTAGAGAAAGACAGAATGGAGGTAAATTAACTTAGAGTCTTCTATACCTAAGTAAATGTAATTTTTATAGTCATAAATACATATACTAATTAATAAAATGATAATTCTTTGCTATCTCCAATCATCGTTTCATAGCTCATCTGCCGTTTTACTTAGCTTTAATATTTTTTTTCGAATCTTTAGTAAATTAGAGTCATGATTACAAATTATTTTCACTCGTAGGAAGTGGGTAAAATCGATTGATCATTGCTCATCATTAACTACCAAAAACAAAGCTTCGAATCGCTGGTTTTGTATTTATATATTTTACATACCTATATTTTTGTTAAACGTTTACTCATATCGTGATTTTAGATTAGCAATCTAATTGACTCCCAAATTGAAACCTTACCGTAAATACACCTTAGAACGACATCAATGAATGCGTGTAATCATTACGTTTGTTTTATTGATTACAGGATGTTTACGTGGCACCACCAGTTCAGCAGTGGTGCAAGTGTGAGAATTGCCATGCGTGGAGTAAAAAAGAAATGAACATATGCTGCACAAATCACGACATGTGGCATTCCATTCCGCAAACTGGTATCAAATGCGTTACCGAAGCTGACGAAATAAAAGATCTAATAAAGCCAGGTCCATTGAGAGCGGCTTATTATAACTACTGCCACTACCATGGTAAGCTTATGAGGTTTGTAGCTGCTATTTTTACTGCTTACTTCAAGTAAGTTATCAAGATACTGTAAAAGTATGATATTTTGTTAGTGCCCAAGTATCCAGATGCGGAGAGCCTGGTACCTTCTGAAAGACTGAAAGACTGTGACATCTACAACATGGTGTGTAGGCAGAGGAGATTATGCGCGTATAGATCTCTGGTATTCTGGACATATCCAACAGGACTTAGGAGGGGAGAGCGACGACCACTACCAGCCTGCGTGTATAACATGGTGCGAGCTGCATACCCTGGCACTGAAGATGAGGATGAATACGCAGATATGGCGCATACAGAATTTGAATTTACTGCAGTGCAGTGATTTTTATATACTTTATTTTACAAATATACTATAAAGATATATATACACTTAAACTTTGTAGGCAATGTATAATATATACAAAAATAAAAAAGTAAAAGACAATGAATGCAAACGGCGAACAGCAAAATAAATGTAGCAAATAGAGTTGAACTACGAACAGAGAAAATTCACAGGAATACAGTCAGACAATGGAAAAAATGTGGCTTGACAAACTTCTCGTCTCCTGTCTGGCTGCTTCCTCTACCTCATCAACGAACCTGCAGCTATAATCATCAACAAAAGATAAATGACAAAAAAAATTAAACACTTCATTGTCTTGCCACATCTGCCAAAGTATTGTCTGGCAGACTGGCTTATGAATTATAATCAGCAGTATGATTAGCTATTACTGAGAGATTCGTGGAAAGCTCTATTCATCGCACAAAGTTAGAATCACCATGGTCATGAAATCTTGTCTTGCTGGCTCCCCATGAACAAAGCCATTGTTATATGCACTCTTGTACAAGCCTTGCATAGCCAAACCATTCTGAGCCACACCATCAATCGCAGAGTGGAAAGGTTGCTTTCCCGCGAATGGAAAAAAGGGAAACCCCTTGCCAGGTCAAATTAAATTTTAGTTTCTAATGCGGGTGAATTGACTTCAACAAAATTTTTTATTACGTCTTACGTTCACTAATTTGGTCAACTCACAAAACAATTGCTTGTTTATTATCAACTAATCATATAAATGATCAGCAGAAAAATTTCTACAAATTCACACTAACAATGTCTAGATTATGATGAATACACGATGCAGTTAGTTTCACCACATTCGAATAGTTCCTTTTGAACATGCGGCTACTCAGCCTTAGCACGATGTCATTGTCTGCATCTTGCTAAGGTTCCTCCATCAGTGCCTTGAGCCGTTGACTGAGGTATCCTACTATATTTGAGGCTCAACGAAACACACAAGGCACATCAGAAGGCGTCCAACTTAGTACCGAGGCTGGCATCCACGTCGATCTTTATATATATATATAATAATATAATTATAATATACATAATATATATATTATAATATACTTACACATGTTATATAATATAAATAATATATATTAATATATAATACAATATACATAATATATATTGTAATATATTTATATATATTATGAATAATATGTATAAATATATAACAATATAATTATAAATAAATATATAATAATATAATTATAACATACATAATATATATACTATGAATATTATAATATATTTTAATTTTGTAGGCAATGTATAATATATATAGCCTACAAAATAAAAGACAATGAAGGAAAACGGCGAACAAATTAAATGTAATGAACAAAAAAAGATCACAGGAAGTAAACGGATACAGCCGGACAATGGCGGGTAACGAGGCTTGACAAACTTCTGGTCTCCTCTGTCTGGCTGCTTCCTCTACCTCATCAACGGACCTGTAGCTATAATCATTAACAAAGGATGAATGACAGAAAAAGTTAAATACGTTTTCATCGTCTTGCCACATTTGCCAAAATATTGTCTGGCAGACTGGCTTATGCATTATAATCAGCTGTATGATTAGCTAATATTGAGAGATCCGTGAAAAGCTCTATTCATCGCACGAAGTGAGAACCAGACATGGTCAGAAAATCTTGTCTTGCTGGCTCCTCATGAACAAAGGCGTGGTCAGATGCACTCGCGCGCAAGCCTTGCATAACCATACCAAACCATTGTGAGCCACACCATCAATCGCAAAGCAGAAAGGTTTGCTGTCCCGCGAATGGAAAAAAAGGAAAACCCCTTGCCAGGTCAAATTAAATTTCAGTTTCTAATGCGGGTGAATTGACTTTGATAAACTTGAATAGACTGGAATAAACAAAATTTTTTATTACGTCTTACGTTCACTAATTTGGTCAACTCACAAAACAATTGCTTGTCTATTATCAACTAATCATATAAATGATCAGCAGAAAAATTTCTACAAATTCACACTAACAATGTCTAGATTATGATGAATACATGATGCAGTTGGTTTCACCACATTCGAATAGTTCTTTTCGAACATGCGGCTACTCAGCCTTAGCACGACGTCAACGTCTGCATTTTGCTAAGGTTCCTCCATCAGTGCCTTGAGCCGTTGACTGAGGTATCCTACTATATTTGAGGCTCAACGAAACACACAAGGCACATCAGAAGGCGTCCAACTTAGTACCGCGGCTGGCATCTACCTTGGCAAATCCCAGCGCTCGGCACTACGTCGATCTTTTTATAAATATTATATGATATAAATAATATATATAAATATATAATTATAATATACATAATATATATACTATATATACTATACATATTATAATATATTTATATATTCTAATTTTGTAGGCATAATATATATAGCCTACAAAATAAAAGAAAAAGAATGCAAACGGCGAACAACAAAATAAATGTAGCAGAGTTACAATACGAATAGAGAAAGATCACCGAAAGTAAATGGGATACAGACAGACATCGGAGGGATCGAGGCTTGACAAACTCCTGTCTGGCTGCTTCCTCTACTTCATAAATGGATCTGTAGCTAGGACCACTTAGAGATTGTACATCTCATGGTATATCTTCAGCAAATAACAAAATAAAAGAAATGTAACAAACAGAGTCGCAATAGGAACAGCGAAAAATCACAGGAATTAAATGGGATACAGATCCTTGGCCTGAACCAGCCATGTTATTACAAACACATGCTGCAGCCTGCAATGCACAGACTAAATCACACCAATAATTATGCAGTATGAACATATCACAGAACAAACAGCCAAGCACCTACCTACATGGGGCTCTACGTAGTTGCCTTCTTCTTGCCACGAATAGCTCTCCGCTTGGCTAGCTCCAACTCTGCCAACGAAAGGTAATGTGGCTTGACATACACTCCTCGTTTCCTCTGTCTGGCTGCTTCCTCTACTTCATCAATGGACCTGTAGCTAGGACCTGTTGACGCTAGACTTGGAGGTTCTACATCATGCGGTATACCTTCGGCATCCACAATAGAAAGTCTCAGCTGATGGAATAGCTTGTTGAGATAATCTGTTGTGAATAAAAACAAAAAATTTCAAACCTAAACATCAGAAGTTTGAGCAGCATGTGGTAATGTAATGGCAACTTACCATATGTAGGCCTGGATCTTATATACCGCATACTGGGACGGAGCTTGGTTGCTTTAGACCTAGCGACAACCTTGACAGGGTTGCTGGTCTTATCTAGCATGACTGGTCTTTGGCAGTTTTCGTTGTGATGGAGGAGAGTTAGTTGTCCTCGGCTGAGCATTCCAGCAAAGGAGAAGCCTTCCCTCTTTGGAGCATTTCGGTTTAAAGAGCTGTGGAAACTTTCCAGTTCACTAGTAGAGACGGTGCTTGCTCGGTTTATAGCTGAGCTAAAATCGAAGATGATATCCGAGAACAGCTGGATAAGGTCGGCATGAAGCTGGCGATCTAGATAGGCCACCTCAAGCTTGTTGCCTTCTTCATCAAACACGTCTTCTGCTTGTTCGTGTTGGCACTCTGGAAAAGTTTCATAGGTGTGAACATGTATATCACAAATGTGATTGACAGTGGAGCACCACCATTCTTTCCTGAGCTGGCCACTTTGAGTATGTGAAATCACATGGTACATGTGATTTATAACGGCGGGTATCCAGTCAAGAAGAATTCTGTAAGCAACCTTGGAGTTGGCAAGAGTTGTTAATCGCTTCCTCAAATTTTTGGTCAAGTGCCATGAGTCAAAAGTGTGAGAAACGGTGCTCCACTGAGTGGACATGTACTTCATGACAGAGGAGTGTCTGTCAGTCGTCAACTCGGCTACGTGTAGATTTTTCTCCTCTAGGTAAGCTCGACACCTTTTTAGCCCCTCAAGTTCCATAGCAGGTGACGATGATGTTTCTGTACATTTTAGGAGCTCACATGCCACAATCTTGCTGGAAGAGTTATCCATCAAAGTGTAGAAACTGTATGTAGCTACAAGGAGACCCCAATATTGAAACATGCGGTCCACAGATCAAGTTTGCAAAGCATAAAAAGTTACACAACAAATACGGTACCTGAATGTCCAATGCTGTGAAAACAGGCATCGCCACTCACTCCGATGGATTTTTCCCTGTGCTCTTGATGAACCTCTTCCAGCATTTCAGCTGTCACACTTCTAACAGCCTGTTGTAAATCGCATCCCAAAACATGTAAACCTCACATCATAGAATACAATAAAGTTGATACAATTTTGAACTAGATTTAAGATAAAGCTTACCCCATGTAGATATGCCTTTTGATGCCTGTGGTAAGTATTTAACGTCGGCATTGCGATGTTTATCGCAGAGAAAAAGTCAAATACTTTTTTTGGCAGTGATGCTGTGAAGCATATGGCGGCACAAATAAGAATGTTGATGACTGGAAATCTGGAAACCTTGTCAGAGTTTGACCAAGTTCTCGTGTGGTTACAGGTGGAGCAACGAGTAATGTAGCGAATATACGCCCCACGTCTATCCACCAATTCCACAGCACTGGGACCCGCACACATAGGGCATACTTCAAGGAGTTTTTGAAGCTGGCTATGCTCCACAATATATTTTGGCTGTTTCTGCCAAGGTCGCTCCCTGTGAACGCCAACAAAACATTTTTAGTGAAGATCAGACAATACTTTAGTAATATAAAATCAAGCACTGGATTAAGCCTTCATTAGTGTATAAGGAAGAAAAATTGAAACCTTACAATATTTATATTGTAAGATTGAAATATTGTAAATATTTAAAATTTAGAAATATTTAAAAAATCAATCATTTTTACAGTTAATAAATAGTAAAAAATTTAACAGCAGCTAGCAACTACAAAATATCTAGCAGAGTTCTACAGTTTGATTTGCGGCAATTAAGTGAAACACTTGAATGTAAAATAGCGTTGTTAGGCAGGCATGAGAAAGCAGCAAGCGTATGACAAGGCAAGCCTATGTTTAGCTTCTTCAGGAAGCACACACATACTTACTGCAAGCAGGCTAAAATAAATATTGTTGTAAAGACAGTGAGTACATATAATCGATGAAATAATACGCATTATCAAATACGAACTAGCAGTTACTATATTTCTTACCCCTCAAAGCTTTCTTCTGAAACCTCGTCTTCCGTCTCACTGTTATCTGAATCTGGCACCCATTCTTCTTCATCCAAGGCTTTACCCTAAAAGAAGCATAGAAAATGAAGAAAAGTGCTATGGCATTTTAGGAAACTCATCTAAGTCTTTAACGTAAAAGAAGCATGAGAAAAGGAAAAATTGCTATGACATTTTATCAAAGTATTTGTAACTTACCAGATCTTCCTCTCGTTCCTGCATCTCATCACTAGTATCACTCTCCATAATTAGAGAATAACGTTGTAACTGCTTAGATGTAGAAGGAATGGAGCTTGCTTCATCGACTACTGGCATTTTTCTTTTAGATGGAGGTGAGGCTGGAAGATCAGGCCTGTGAATAAATGTTTATAGACTATCAATATATATTGTAAAAAAGAATCCCGTCCAACCATATGAAACAAGTTAACTGTACTCACTGTTTAGCATCGGTCTGGGTTGAAATCGACCGATACTTAGGACGGTGAAGACATTTCCGTAGCTGTACCCCTTTGTCAACCTTAGAGGACTTTCCAGGTCCAAAGGACTCGGCAGGCTGAGGATTACGAACTGGTATTTTCGATCGTGAATGAGAAAAAAAGGTTGCTGTCCTAGGCACTGCAGGAACACTGTAATATATAGACAAGAATTTTTTTTCCGTAAAACACGAGTTGTTTTATATTTTCAAATTGGAAGCTCATAACATAACTTGTGAAATTCAAAGATTCCTAGTACTGTGCATTATCACATCTTACACCACTTACGCATCAGCAAGTAAGCCTCGCACCACTGCTCTGCGCTCTCTTGTAGGCAAAAGGGTAATTGGCTTCTGCTTCCTTGGGGTAGCAGCAGAATCAGCTTTAATGTGCAGATTTCGTGTGGGAATTATATCCGAGTGCTTCTTTAACATGAGCCGGATATCTTCTCCTTGTTGGTACCTGTATTGGTGGTAGTTGCTGAAGCATTCCTCAGTAAAATGCCGGAAGCAAATTCTAGATATGGTTTTATATCGAAAATTTGCTACATGTTTCTTCACAAATGCTGTCCATTTGGCTCGCTGTACATCTGTTGATGTCCTTCCCCGAGGCCAAGCAAATAGATGTTTGGTCTCTTCACAATTAGCTGCGGCACAGGAGTGAGCCCAATGTCGACTTGAAGACATTTCACTGCTACAACGAAACATTGAAGTGGTTATGCAGACTATTCTTAACAAATAGAAAAATATCACGATATTCAAGTGTGTAACCTAATGTGACTTTGAAGAAAATGCTTAATATCCATAATATGGCCGAGATTTATGTTCGTACAAATACGTGGTGTGTCTACCTTATCTTAAAACTAAAACGTTTAAAGATACGAAAAAGTGAAGTAAGTTGAATAACTACAGCTGTATAACCATGATTAATATTTCATACTTAAAGTATTTTCGTCAATTGAAATGGCAGATCGACTAGTAAACCAGTCGAATGAACTACAACAGCGTTCTGCAATTATGAACTAAAATAGTATGGCTAATGTTGTTTTAATTTATAGAGCAACAGATCAAAACAAATGAAAATACTAATTGACTTACTAACTAAATAATGATTTGCCTTTTCATTTTAGTTTTTGTCAAACACAACGAAAGTTGGAAATTGTGAGAAAAGGTTATTCATATAAATACGAAGGTGTGTTTATCTTATCTTAAAACGACAACGTTTAAAGATACGTAAAAGTGAACGAAGTTGAATAACTACAGTATAACCACGATTAATATTTCATACTTAAAGTATTTTCGTCAATTGAAATGATAGATTGACTAGTAAACCAGTCGAACTAACTACAACAGCGTTCTGCAACTATGAACTAAAATAGTATGGCTAATGTTGTTTTAATTTATAGAGCAACAAATCAAAACAAATGAAAATACTATTGACTTACTAAATAATGATTTGCCTTTTCACTTTAGTCTCTGTCAAACACAACGAAAGTTGGAATTTATGAGCAAAAGTTATTCGTATTTTCGCAATACCGGTATATCGGTAGTAGCTTGATCAGCTAGTAGTTTCACGTTCGAGTAGCAATTGAGAACTGCGCTGACACAGAGACCGTAATCAACTTAGTTCGCTTGACCTAATTACTGTAGACCGGTAGAATTGGTAGTCGGTACCCAAATTTTTACACAACATTTGGAGAAAGTGAGTAGAACAAATTTTCAATTTTCTTTATTTGAGGCCTTTTAAACATTCATAATAATGCATCTGTAGCAGGATTTAAAATTTTATTCTAGCCAACATGAGCAAATACAAAATAAGATATATGCCAATAGAGCCGCGTAAGGCTAGACTTTTATCGCAAATAGCCGATGTGAATACGAGAGATAGAGACAGGTTGCCAAACGCGTTACGTCATTTTTGGCGAGGCTGGGCACGTTTTTGTGGCCTGAGCGTTTTTACGGCGATCAGATTTTTTCGGTTTTAATCTTCAAATATCTTGGCAATGCGATTGCGTAACACAACAAACAACATATCAACTGATAGAGAAAAAAAAATTCTTTCTTTTAAGATCAACTTAAATTTTGACGCAACTACATCTTTATAAATCATTCTTAATGGGAAAATAATCATAATTAATTGCAAAATAATAACGTAATAAATTTTGATAGTCAAATTATTTTGTTGGTTTATATTTTAACGATGCTATAGTGGTCGTTAAAAACGTTAAAATAAATGTTGTTATAAAATTCCATTCTACAGTATCAATGAACAAAGCTATTTAGTTTCGCTTTTTCGCTCGTTTGTTATGATAGTTTAGTTTCGCACATGAAACTTTCGCGAGAGGATGACACCGCGAAAACGCGAAAGTTAGATGCCGCGAATACATAAGTGTCCTAGGGTATTGAGGATGACGCTTGCTCGTGCACTGTAAATGCTGGTGTAGTGCAGAAAATTGCTAGCTAGCTAACATTTGTAAAAGGATTCAGAGAAGGTTGTACAGTAGTTTGTCTTGAATGAAACGTGCACAAAAATCAATGTGCCCATACATACAGAGGTTTGTACGTATTTATACCCTAAAGTGCATGGTTTTAGCATTTTCTAGAAAGTAATATGGATGCGTCAACTATCTTGAGTAGCTAGTTATATATGAGTTACATACATATGATGATTTGTATTTACGTAGTAAAAACAGGCCCATCTGCAAATACATGGTTAAAAAAGAAAATAAAACAAAATCAAAATGAAATAAATAAAACATAAAATGTATTGAATAAAGCACGAACAAAATGCCACACAAAGAAGATAAATAATGATATGCATTGTACAGTAATGTGTTTATGTAACAGTTCACATCGGTAAATTAACACTTAACACTTTTATGCCGATGTAGGTTTTTATGTCTCTTCTACATCCCCTGTATTGCTTTCAACTCATTCAAGTCGTCAGTCGTAATTTCCTCCTTGTGCTTGCTTCAACGAATTTCTTATTTTTAATAATTGCAATTTTGTTGATTGGTTGCGATCATATTCCTTGGCAATATTAACAATACAGGCGTCTTCTTCCTATTTATTTACGACCTCCAACTCTGTTGTCATGGAAATCATTTTTCCTTTGTCTTGTAGAGGGATTATAACGCTAAAAATGAATACTCGCTCTCGATTATGTGCTTTTCACAAAATTTCCCACGTGGAACGCTGACCTGGGAAAAGTCGGTCATCGTGTCTCTTCTAAAAGTTGGGAAATGTTTTCGGCAAACCGCATTTCGGCATCTTTGTTATTTCGACGTGCGTTATGAGCACACCGACCGCCAAATTTTAACTCGGGCGAAACTTTTCTCAAATTCGTATGGTGAAATAAAATTTGTATAGCGAGGTGAAGATCTCACGATATTCAACTTTGTAAGGTGAAAAAATCGTATAACAGGGTAATCGTATCTCGAGGGTGCACTGTACAATAAGACAAATTCATCTACTGCAGCAAACTCAAACAAAACATCATGGTTTATGCAGCACACATTCAAGTCTCTCTTTTCCCTTTATGACAGTTTCCACACCTGCTTCGGCTGGTGGGACCACATAAACATCCTGTAATCAGTAAAACAGATGCAATAAATATATGTCATTCATAGATATGTCATTCTAACGCGCATCTACTGAAAGCTTTTAAATTGGGAGTTCGATAGATTGCGAGTGTAATTTTAAAAATGAATAAATGTTTAACAAAAGCACAAGTACGCAACACACAACGGTTCAAAGCTTTGGTTCTGGAAGTTAAAGATTCGCATTGATCAATCGATTTTCTTCACTTTCTACAAGTGGGAAGTGAACATCTAAAATCAAATGATAAATCTAATTTACTAAATAAAACTGCCACAGAAAATTTGAAGCAATTATAGCTCAGCGAAATGATAAAAAATTAATTATAAATTGATGATTAGTGATAGCGAAAAGTTATAATTTTATTAATTACTACATGTATCAATGAGTACAGCAATACTTCAACTTACGAGTGCTCCAACGTACGAGAAACTTGAGATACGAGCTAGCTTTTAAGCAAGTTTTAGCACTAACATACGAGCCATGTTTGAGATGCGAGCACATGAGTCAGTTGCCAAGTATGCCGGAGGTGTTTTATGAGAACAGCATCACTCTGTATTTTTTAACTGCTCAGGTTATACTTTTGTACCGTGTTTTTTTGTGTGCGATTTTCAGTGCATAATTATGTGAATTAAAAGTACTGTGCGTAGACCGAAAGTTTGCCAGTAAAATGAAAGATAATGCAAAGAAAAAGCAAATGATAACAATTGATATTAAATGAAAAATTATTGAAAATTACGCGAAATGTGTATGCGTGATTGAGCTAGCTCAGCAATATGACCGAAATACATCCACAATTATCAAACAGAAGAATTATATTCAGGGCATTTAGTTCGCAAAAGAACTAACCATAGTTTCTAAATGGCGCAGCGATCTTCACGACCGCTGATGGAGAGACTGCTCAGGCATGGGATAAAAAGATAAACAATTGGCCTGTAATAGCGTAACTGAAACGATGCTATGTGAAAAGGCCGGTGCTATCTATCAAAACTATAAAAATATACATTCGGACAAGTTGGCTAGTGGTCGTGCAGTAACCCTTTGTGACCACACCTGTGCTCGTCCTAATCGCAACATGTTGAAAGGGCGACAAAGGCAAACGTCCTTAGATAGGTTTATCTTAAAATGGCCGGCTAGTCGTAAAAGCGGAACAAAGGAAAAATTAGCTAACCAGCGAGCAACTTAAAACTATGAACGCTGAAGAAATTTTAATTATGTTAAACCATAACTGTCACGAACAACTTTTATCATATTTTCTAGGTAAATCAGACACGCTGATTCCGATTTTGTACTCAAAATAAAGATTAGTCCACTAACCTTCAAAGTCATTTAAGCTTTTTTAAAGCGTTTCAATATCCGTTTCAAAAACAACACAATCGGCATTACAAGCTCCGCCCTTAAATATGTGACGAAACCTAGCTTTTTCAGAAACGGAAGTTGGGAATGTTTAGTCCGATTTAGAATAATAGAGATGAGTGTCTTAAAACCCATTATTATCTAAATCCAGCCTGTAAAATAGTTCCAGTTTTTTATGAAACGGATATAAACTATTTAAAATTGCTCGCAGCTTGTTACATGACGTTTAAATGGGCTGGACGCCGAGAAAAATGAGCTCAAAAAGCGCGGTTTTATCACGAGCTAGCGTTGTTATTGCGCTTTTTAAATATGCAATGCTAAATAGCTTATCTACCTTTCAGAAAAGACTGATATTATTTTTAAGGCTGAATTTAGATATTAATGGATTTTAAAACACCCATCTCTATTATTCTAAATTGGTCTAAACATCCCTACGTAACTTCTGTTCCTAAAAAGCTAGGTTACGTCAAGTATTTATGGCCGGAGCTTGTTATGCCGATCGTGTTGTTTTCGAGACCGATATTAAAACGCTATAAAAAGTTCTTAATTACTCTGAAAGTTAGTGGCCTAATCTTTATTTTGATTACAAAATCGGAATCAGCATGTCTGATTTACCTAGTAAATATGATAAAAGTTGTTCGTGGCAGTTGTGGTTTAAGTTAAAAATGAAAGTTTGCTTTTAGCTTTGCTTCTAAGTTTGTCTTTTAAGACTTTGATTAAATCCAAATTTATTAAAGTCAACTGTTGTAATGAAAGATAACTTATATCTCCCTCTTGGGCAAATGCTAGCGTTAGCTGCTATTGTAGGTATTTAATTTTACATTTTAATTAATCACATTTCCTTGCATTATTTTTTATTTGTTGCTTTTTGAAAGCATGTGGTAAGTTAGGACAATAACCAACATGTTCTTTCTGTTACAATATCTTGTTTTGAGTGTTTTATTTACATTTTTAGAGTATGAAAACCAATCAATATATATTTAATTGCTCTATACATAAATAAATTGCACCAACATGCGAGTAAATTGAGATACGAGCTCAGTCTCGGAACGCATTAAGCTCGTAAGTCAAAGTATGACTGTACTAAAAATATTACCTTTAGTATATTCATCAATCTAAGCCATTGTATTGCTAGATGCTATGGATTAAAAAGAAGCCGACAAGAACTCACTGTACATACGTATCTCGCACGCGCAGGAAATTACATTATAACCTCTAACAAGGAAATATAATCTGAATGTAAACTCAACAGTATATCTATAGGAAACTTAAAGTAAAAGATAAATTTACCTCCATGCTCCTATCTTCCTCCGTAGCACTTTAACCACATGATGCCCAGAAAACTTGGAGTCACCTTCGCAGTAACTTTACAGCAATTTTTACAATTCTGTTGTTCGTCAATAAAATGTGTCGATCGAGTAATTCATCAAAGTAATAATGTTAATTAATTTAGTAAATATCGATGTCCATGCGATTTAATAGTATAGTAAATCCCTAAATTTGAGATCACAGACAACGCGTTTTACGAGTGATAACATTTAATACAACTTATATAAAAATCTCGTGCTGATGATTGGCTAATGAAGTGGCCTTATATTTATCGCTCGCGGACTCTTTTTATATGTATCACTAGTTACGTCACGAATGAAGAGCCCGCTGGAATGTGAGCTTTTTAAAAAAAGGCTTCATTCAAGCGCATATATCTCTGGACAGGATTGGTCTACAAAGACAAAAATGACATCAAATTGTTGCTGATATTTTAGCCTTTTATTGGTTTTAGTTTCATTAAATCTACCTTTTTGACGCTACCACATCTTTAATCAAGACTACCACTAAAAAGAGGATAAATCTTGGAATTACAATAATACTGCTGTCTGTGTAGTTCAGCTGTCATTGATGAAGTTCTGCAGTAGGCACAATGTAATAACTCGCTTTATCTAATGATTACAAGAACTTTTGTCAGAGTTTAAATGTATATACTAGAGCTGCACAATGATCGCGTTAATTAAACGATTAACGTGACCAATACAAATAAACGATTAACTGAGTTGGGCCAATTAATCTTCAATTAAAATGCAACCAAGGTGATGATCTGGATGTGGTTCCTTTCCTTTGTACTGTTTAGTAACATACGTTAGTAATACTAACTATCAGGTTACTACTAAAGATGCCCCGATTCTAATTTCACCAGCCAATTCAGATACCGATTCGATATATCGATTCTTATTGAAAAATAATCCGATTCTGATTCAGATTCTTTTGTGTTGCATAGATTATTGGTAATTTTATTATGCAAATATAAATATAATGCAAAGAAAATTTAAATATTGATGTATTTATTTGTTAGTATTTATGGAAAAAGATATACCTGTACAAAAAAGTACATGTACATGTATATATATTCACATACTGACACACCGTGCATCTAATAACAAAACAGTCCATGTTTCTCAATGTATGTTATTAATAATGGTAATTACTGTTAGTGGCACAGCTTTCTCTGTGATAATGAAGTCTCTCTTCTACTGTTGAATGAACTGCTGCGCCTGTACAAGTCTAGAGCAAATAAATGCGGTCTTTAATTGCCGTTAGTGATTCAATTATCTCAGCGAGACGTCTCTATCTTCTATCACTATCGATGTAGCTTAGTTAGTCGTACTGAAAAAGGACTGCTTGCAGCAGATTATGGCGAACATGCTAAACACCGGTAAGCCATAGAGGTTATTTTATGCGATACAAACGATACAACATATCGTCAGGATCAAGAGAGAGAGATAAATAACTTTATGCATCGACTGCTCAAATTACTTTCGCAATAGAAACATTACACCGCATTCTTGTTTCTCATTATGGCGCTATTGTTTGTGATTGGCTACACTAAATCATATCGCTGTAATTGGGAAATACCGCACTTTGTGATTACGTCCTGACTGAAGCCAAAAGATTGCTCAGCTGTGTGGATATTTATTAGGCTATAGAAATGAAATAGATTGTGTGACAGGCCCAGAATTCATTAGGTAAAAGTAAGGAACTTGCAGCTGATTATTTTTTATTAAAGTAACAGGCTAAAATAGGGTTTTCTGGTAAATAGTTGATATGTAAAAAGTATCTGAAGTTTCCGATACTTTAAGAAAAGATCGGCCGATACCGATTCAGATACTTAACGCCCATTTTGGCACCGATACCGATTCCGATATTAGAATCGGGGCAACTCTAGTTACTACCATTTAATTTACTAACAAATATTATGACAAGCAACACTTTCTTACCAATACATTATAACCACAACTATTTTGCACTCAACTATGAAAACACAGTGAGTCGCTAACATTAAACTTGTTTATACAATGCACAAGCGCGTGCCGATCTAGTTGTAAGCGGCCGTGTTGTTAGTTGTTTGAACATGTTTCTAGGTAATAGCAACAAAAGTGATTTTAGTATTATTTAATACGTATCTTAATTTATTTTTGTTTGTTTTTAAAAACTTTTTCAAGTAAATTATACATGTATTTTTATTTTTCAAAAAAGTCACAATCATATTTCAGCTTCAGAATATTAGTAATATAAGATTGACACTCTATTGGTACATGAAAGCAGAACAATGTTTTCCATACTAGGTAGCACATTTTTGTAAGTCGTTGGAAGCATAAACAGGAAAGCGAAGTGCAATATATGCCAGAAAGAATCTGCTTACCACCACAGCACATCATCATTAAGATATAATTTAATTAGTTCTCATCCTACCGCGCAGAAATCATCACCAGCTGTCACAGACAATAACTAATACTGCTGGCTACCGGCACTACTGTCCCCTGTGAGCATCTATTCTCTAAAGCTGGCAATATTGTATGTAGGAAGAGAGCATCTCTTTATTCAGATAATGTGAATAAACTGTGCTGCCTCAACTTTTGGCTGACTTAATTATAGACAGTTTTCATACTCATAATAATTATTACATTGTCACTTATGTACATTGTACATAACATATACTACTGCTAACAATTGTCTAAAATATAATTAATCTATATGTAGCTGTATTCTCTGTTTTTGAATATACAGGTTTTTGCTAGATTAATTATAAGATTAATCAAAGATTAACTGGTTCAGACCAGTTATTAATCGCGATCAATTTTTATAATCGTTGTGCAGCTCTATTATATACTGTATGTAGGTCTATTTTCCAATTTCAATAACAAATTTTAAAATAAGTTTAATTTTTGAGCCCTCACCCAATTGCGATAAACCTATATATACAAATCTCAGTATTTGTCTGTCATTCCTCTCTCCAGTCATGGCGATTAAAATCTAGAAATTGTAAGATCTGCATTGTACCTGATTTGACCTTTAAACCATGGAGTCTACAGACAGGCGCATCTAACCATTACACTACATACAAAACATTACAAAACCATTCTCATCAACTTCAGTAATATTATCTATCGCTGTTTAATAGTTATTGGTTCGATATTGTTTTCCCGTATAGCATCGGTTCGGCTTATTGGAGTTATATTACCACTTTTGCTTCTAGCCGCGATTGCGGTTTACAATCTAAGTATGCACTTTTTATTATTAACCCTTAAGCGACCAGGCGCTTACAGCTGGGAATTCCTCAACACACCAGAGCATTTACTAGGGCGATTTGAGCCTTCGACACGACTGCGTAAAAACTGCATCAACTTTCATCAAAATTGAGGTAGATACATAAATTAACATGCATAGGAATGCTGAGAAATTTTTCTACAAGCTGATACTTTTTTGATGTAGATAGCTTGCAATTGCTTTCCTGCAGAAGTCTCAATTTGTTGAAGCTACCAATATTTTGTTTTTGTACGTCATTTTCAATTGTTTTCTAAATAATAAAATTGACAATGTTTTATAAATAATACTTACATGGATTCAAATGTTCACAACAATTTGCAAAAGAAACTGGTCGTCCAAGAGCAATGAAAGCAGAGTTATGATCTCCGATGCAAAGCAGGAACGCCGCTCAAAATTCTCAGCACGTGGCCCTAATGACCAGCGAAAAATGGAGGCTTGACATGGTGGCCTAAACTCGGCTATAACTCGCATGCAAACTGGCATAGAGTTACAAATGAATATTCACTAGAATGCTTACAAATTTCTCAACAGGCAGCCATTTATTCCCTGCAAATCGGCTGTAAACATTTTGGTCAATATTCTGATTTGACGAAGCTGTCAGAAATTTCGATAATAAATACATTTTTTAGAAGCAATAGCTCTAAGAAAATGGTTTATGATAAGCATCTGCATGGTGTAATATATGTTTGCAAGACGTAGCAGAAAAAATTGGTTGTCCAAGTGCATCAAAAGCAGAGTTGAGCGCTCCTGTGCATTGCGGAAGCAGATCTTAGAAATGCTCATGACGCCATGTCGATAAGCAGATGGCTGACAAGACCTGACATGGCTGTTCCAACCATGCTATAACTTTTGTGTAAATTGGCAATTAGCTGCAAATGAATATGCATTTGGAAGCTGAGATTATTTTCTAAACTGATTTTTTCCTCCAGACAGCTTGCAAAGCTTTACAGCCCGATATCTATATATTGATAGTTATGACTTTTGCAGATTTTAGTTATGATCTTATGCATTTCTCGAAACTAGATTTATGTAACAATTTTGCATATAAACACATTGCACAAATTCATGTGTGCTACAGCAAAAGTTATTGTGCATAAAATGAATTGAGTTGTGAGCCTGCATTGGCAAATTTGGTGAAGCCGCACAAGACAGAAGGTAACATTTATTACGAGCACAAACAGCAAATCATGGACTGCTAGAATGCATGTGAACTGAACTGTTTGATAATATGGGTGCCCTTAAAAGGGCGGTTTGCAACAAATACAACATGTAAATGCACAACAAATACAACTTGTAAATGCACAACAAACACAACCTGTAAATGCACAACAAATACACCATGTAAATGCACAACAAATACAATACATAGACAATGAAATTTCAGCAAGTGTATGTGCAAAAGCAAGTGATACAAAGCAATGAAGCATTTGCACACGCTAAATAAAATTTAAATAAATGAATTTATTTAGCATGGTAAGCATCAAAACAAGACTCGCACAAAGGTACTCCACATGCTAGACATGTAAATTTAGCTTCGCTTAGGTTTGTTGTCATCAGCGCGCCTTTTGCAGTGCCTACAAATTCTGTATTTTGCTAGTCTACCTTTCCCTAGACTATTTGTCACTATTCGATGAGTAGAAGAAGTTCAAGCGCGAGGAGTACTGTTTTTGCGACAAGAACCGGTATATTCAAATATCTGATAAATTAATTTTTGTCGAAACTGTAAGTCAGTTATTTTTCAGCCGCTATGGATTCTATAAACTATGGCCGCATTGTATACACAAATATCTAATAAATGAAAAAATAGTTTTTATACAATTTCATTGTTTTACGCGCAGCATTATAATAAAGCAAATTTTGATCCGATTTGTCAACTCCCCCATGTATTTGTTGTAATCCAAAATAACAGCTGGTTTGCAAACTTTATCCCCTTTATAATTTACTTTGCCTGTATCTGCGACGTCCATGTTTTTATGCATAGTTGAAATTACAGAAATATATTTTTTATCTCCAACAGCCAACCATACTTTCTCCATTAGAAAAGCTTGTTGTCTGACCTTTTTTAATTACTTTTCCATTATACATTTTCAAATCTTTGGGGGCACCTTTTCTGTTTGGACGCAAAGTTTCACAAACATGAGTATTATTTTTTACAAGTTCAGCTGCAACTCTGGCGAATTATAAAATTATCCATAAATAAACAATGACCTAAATTTAGTAAACCACTCATTAATTTCATGACTATGCTGTGAGTGATTCCTCTACCAGTTCCTTCGGCTTGCTCCCGCTCATCACCAATGTACACAGACAGCTTGTGCACATAGCCGGAGACAGCATCGCAGAGAGCAAATAGCTTTATTCTAGATCTTTTTAGATGGAATATACTGTCTGAAGCTGAGTCGCCCTTTCCAAGCCAGCAAGCTTTCACCTATAGATATAAATTTTCTAGGCAGCAAAACAGAAGATAACCGGTCACATATCATGGCAAAAACACTTCCTAATTTAAACAATTTATTGCCAGCAGGGTTTTCCGAGATGTCAGTGAAATGTAAACTGTTTAAAACCATTGAAAACCGTAAATAACAAATGATCGGTAGACCAGTAAGACGACAGAGTAGGCTTTTTGACAATAACCATAAGCAAAATTAAACCAAAAATTCGCCAAATATCTTGTTCATCGACAAGCTGCCAGGCATCGCCATGTTTTTGAAGGCCATATCTATTTGTTTCATTAACTATAACATTCATGATGGCCGATGTAATAAACAGCTTTAAATAGCCAAAAATACTTATCTGTCCAGGATTTCGGCTTCTCACACCTGCCAAGCTCTCATCAAAATGAAATTCTTTGGGCTTTAAATCGGCTCCTCTTTGAAATCCGTCATGACTCTCTCCTTCAATGCCGGCCGTTTCACTCTCACTTTCGTACTCCGATTCACTCTGTTGAATTTCTTTTTCACTTTCATTGTCTTCTTCACGTTCTTCTGCACTAAAATCCTCTGCTTCACTTTCAAACCAGTCGATATCTTCCTGTAAACGGATCTTTTTAGCAGCGCTTGAAATATCACGTCCGTTCATGATGATAAGCTTTCCATAAAGAACGATCAACTTCTAGCAACCTGTTCTTTTTGCACATGCGTATTAAGGAACCGCGTGGAGAAGCTTTAGCATGCTTTGCACAAAACATCTCTGATTAGTGAGTAGTTCATTTCAGTGCTTGGCTTCAAGTTGCCAAATTATCTAAACATTTTTGTTCCTACAAAAAATTAGATTTTTGTTAACAACTCCCATATCAGTAAGTAGCAGCATAAAGTATATGATGAGGTATTTGTAATGGTTAATACTTTTATACTCAGTATTTCTCATGTTTACAGACTATCACAGCTTTCTCATCTTGAAATACTCAAGCTCGATGATAATGACTTCTCTGATGGCCTCCCAGAAGTTATCTGTAACCTCACCAATTTGAAATCACTTGATGTTGCCAGATGTAGAATTTTGTACCTACCAGAGAGGTGAGTCATAATAATAGTTACTGTTATGTTCTATCCTAAAGTAGTTATCTCCTCTATAATAATATATAAATGAATATAACTTCTTTATTAAATTCTCCCCTGTTACTGTTATTTAACATGACAGTAATAATAAAGAAAAATACTAGTAATGATTATTTGCTTAAGTTATAATAATAAAGAAGGTGAGTGATAGTAGCTATCATTCAGCTTGTGAATTATCAAAGGAGATGCAAGTAAATATATTCCTGTATCTACCTTGAAATTGATTTAGTTTTATTCAGTAGGATAATTGATAAGTTCTGCTATCAGTAGTATGTAGTGTAGTATGCCTGTAGGGTGTGTATGTGTCTTGTACCATAGAAGCTACATGTACATACCCCAGTACATGTAGTTTCTATGGTAACTTCACATTTAATTTAATTCTAGTTTTAAATTAGTTTTATAACACTTTTTTATAACTTTATAACTCACACTTTTTCACGAAACCCACATTTTGCTCAAAATATACTTTGCTGTAACTCCATAGCATTGTCATAGTCGAACATTCCTAGATGAGTCCAAATTTACTTGTTTCTTCAATGACTCTTATAATCTTGGTTTAAGACTGTCATTTCTCAACTCATTACATACCAGAAGCTGTGTAGTGTGACTCAGTACAGTGTTTGCTTATGGCCAAGAGCTGTATGGAGGAGCTTTAGCATGCTTTGTACAAAATGTTTCTGATTAGTGAGTAGTACCTTTCAGTGCTTTGCTTCAAATTGCCAAATTATCCTAAACATATTTGTTCCTACAAAAAATAGAATTTTGTTAACAACTCCAATATCAGTAAGTAGCAGCATAAAGTATATGATGAGGTATTTGTAATGGTTAATACTGTTATATTCAGTATTTCTCATGTTTGCAGACTATCACAGCTTTCTCATCTTGAAGTCCTCAAGCTCTATGATAATGACTTCTCTGATGGCCTCCCAGAAGTTATCTGTAACCTCACGAGTTTGAAATCACTCGATGTTGCCAGATGTAGAATTTTGTACCTACCAGAGAGGTGAGTCATAATAATACCGTACTTTTCGGATTATTAGCCGTTACTTTTTTCTGACAATTTGAGCCATGGGGCTTATATAAGGGTGCGGTTATTCTGCTGCTTTTACTTTGACCTCTAGGGCGCATTAACCAAACTCTATGGTTAGTGCGCCTTTAGCGATGAAAGGAAATACGAAACAATGCCTAACAATACTGTTCCGTTAGGCACTAAGTTAAAAAGCGTCAGTTAATACAAAACAGTGCCGTTAGACACAGTTCCGTTTAAAACAGCAAAGTTGCTGCCGTGTCAAAAAGCACCGTCCTGAGTTCTGCGGCCTATACAAAGGTGCGGCCTATGTACTGTTTTATTATCGTTTTTTGGAAAATAAAGCAGATGCGGCTTATATAGGGGTGCGGTTTATAGTCCGAAAAGTATGGTAGTTACGGTTATATTCTATCCTAAGTAGTTATCTCCTCCATAGTAATATACAAATGAATATAACTTCTTTATTAAATTCTCCCCTGTTACTAATTCAAAGATGCTTATCAAATATGAAACATGTCAGTGAGTGTAAATTTGTGAGTCCTCCCAAATAAATCTCAGATGAAGCAGATTTCAGATAGATGGAATTACAAAGCAAATATGATCTGTCCAATGAGGACCACTCATTTTAACGTATTAAAATATACATAAATTATTTCTCATTCATCAATTACGAAATCTTATGAATGGACAGCGGCAGCTGTCATTCAACATGACAGCAATAATAAAGAAAAATACTAGTAATGATTGTGTAGCGTTTATCATGGAGGGTTTAGTGTAGCGCATTGGGTTTGCGCATGGGATGGGGTGTGTGGGTGATTTGATCTTGATTTTTGATTTATTTTCATGAACGATAGTAATTCAACAAAACAAAAAAAATTGGAAGAGTGATGAAGCCCTTAATACGCACTAGTATAGCTAGTCGTGGTGTCGGGCTTGTCGTCATCGCTTAATCAAGATCAATTTTTATGAGTAATTAGGTTTTATTCACTTGCTAAAAGGTGTGATTGAAGTTTTTTTTGAAACTGACCACCTTATCTATGTTTTTATAGTATTAGGGAGTTGGTTCCAAAAAATGGCCCGTTGTTAGACCACTCTGCGATGGCCTGCACGGGAGGAAGATTGTAGTAAATTTAGACAGGAATTTGAGAATCGAGTTTGATACATTGTGCGAGGGATATAATTACAATAAAATTCATGATGGGCTAAAAGTATAATGTGGTATGAATATAGTGAACTGATAGGTAGTATGGATGACGATTTAAAAAAAGGTTTGGTGTGGCTGAGGCGGGTTTTTTTATGCATGGCTCTTATCATGTGCTTTTGAAGTGTTATCAAATTTGTAAGATGGGCGTGAGGTGTGTTTCCCCATGCCTCAATGCAATATGAAAGTTTGGAATTAACCATAGAATTGTATAATAAAAGCAGAGGTTTCTGGAGTAAATATTCAGATGTGCGGTAGAGTAAGCCTGATAAGGGTCTCAGTCGTTTTAGTAAGTATTCGATGTGTTTTTTCCAAGTGAGATTAAAATCAATGAAAATACCTAAGCATTTAGTGTGATCTGTCTGACAAATTGGTTTTTAGAAAATGGAAACGGGATGAGTGTTAGCTAGATGAAATTTATTTTGGTTGTTTTTAATAACATGGAGTTAGTCTTATTAACATTTAAGGTGAGTTTGTTAGTAGTGCACCCGTTTTGAATAGCAAGAAGTTCGTTATTTAAACAATCTATGTGCTCGCTGATGTTAGAGGATTCGAAAAAGAGAGTAGTGTCATCTGCATAGAGCAAAGGTGTAAAGAGTTTGGTGACATAATTTATGTTAAATTGTTTATGCAAATTAAAAACAGAGGGGGACCAAGGATGGAACCTTGAGGTACCGGCTTGTTTGTCATAGGTTTTGAAAGAGCGATGATGTGAATGCTTGTTCGTGGAATGTGGTCTGAAGTTGGTGAGATGCAGAGCAATAAAAGTTAGCAAATGGTCTTATGTCAGTATGAATGGTACCACTCTGTATAAAGTTTTCAAACTTTATGATAATGTGGTCAAGACATGCTTTTATGCGAATAGGAATAGTGGCAGTATGGAGATACATGTAGTTGGAATGCGCTAAAATGTTATTATACAATCTACTCACCTGAGTAGAATATAAAATGTCAATATTGATATCTTCTAGTATGATCTGTTTTATTCCACCTTCATTTTTAAGAAATTTATCCAGCTCATCTAATTCTAATTTGTTTGAGGATTTTCCCGGAAAAAACTGTTTTTCCCAATGCAGCGGGAAAAACTGGTAGAAATTGGGAAAAACTGGTGAAAACCAGGAACAACTGGTAAAAACCAGGAACAACTGGGAAGTATTATAACACCAGAATTTTTTATCCAAATATTTTGCTAAACAATGAAATTAAATGAAAATGAAAAATTGGACTAGACAACTAGTTGTGTGACTCCATATTTATATCAATCAATAGCAATGGAAATAAAATAGGTTTTAAAAGTGGGAAAAATTAGAAAAAATAACACCCAAAATACAGGCCAACGTTAACTCTTTCACTGCCGTATTTATGCGTTTTTTATGCTCGACTGCCGTAGGCACATTTTGCGACTTTCCCAGCAATTGTGTAGTAACTGAATTTTACTATTCGTTGACAACTTAACCCACAGTCTTTAAGACTTTTATGATATTGACAGAGTTGTCCGAAAATTTCTTTATAAAATTAGCCTAAAATGACGAAGCAATTTAAAATTTTTGTTCAAAAATTTCCAAACCCAAAATGAACATTTTTTTTGTAAGTTCTGTTAAGTACCACGCGAGTCAGAAAACAGGTACCATACTTTTCGGACTATAAACCGCACCCTTATATAAGCCGAATCTGCTTTATTTTCCAAAAAATGATACTAAAACAATACATAGTCCGCACTTTTGTATAGGCCGCAAAACTCAGGAAAGGCTTTTTTAACACGGCAGCAACTTTGCTGTTTAAAATGGAACAATGCCTAATGGCACTGTTTCGTATTAACTGACGCGTTTTAACCTAGTGCCTGACGGAACAGTACCGTTAGGTATTGTTTCATATTTCCTTTCACCGCTTTCCGAGGTGAAACCAGAGATTTTGGTTAATGCACCCTAGCGGTGAAAGAAAAAGCCACAGAATAGCTGCACCCTTATATAAGCTGCATGGCTCAAATCGTCAGAAAAACAGTAGGGTAATTACTTACGTTGATTACATTATAGCCAATTTAGACTTTTGTGATTATACAGATAATTAAGGTAGCAGCACTGCCTCTGATAGTGGTGAAAGTAATGGTTTTGTAAGAGTAAAGAACATTGTGGAGGATTGTTTTAGCTTTGCATCGATCGTAGCTTCACATAGCTTTATCATCGCGCAAAGTATAGATCCATTGAACTTTTGCATAGCGATGCTAGCTAAGATATTGGCAAAATAAAATATGTAACAAAAATGTTCTAGATATAGATTGAAGTTGAACAAGTACTGTATACATATCATGAAGCAATATTGGCAATTTTCGTTAAATTGGCTGGCGCTAGGCCGATAGCCGAATTTGTACATGGTTGGCAGTGAAAGGGTTAAATAACAATGAGCCAATTTCTTTGGACTCATTATACTTTCACAGTCCAATAATTGAACTGTTTTGACCTGTATCGTTTAGCACTGTATCGTTATGCAGACCAAGCTGCGCAACAGGCTTGAAGTGGAAAAAGTGTCCAAACTGGTAGCTTGATACCAAAACTCAAAAACAATTTCTTTAGGGTGTGATTCGGCCTAATGCGAGGATTAACCTTTCTTAAACAAACAATTCTCAATACTCTAATCCGTTTGTTCAGTTCACCGGTCTTGACTGCTTGGCATTAACTTCCTGTGTTTTCGTTATTCAATTATTTTCTAACTGCTGTATTATGCTTACTGTCATGTTTCACACATATCAATTTTGCTTTTCATTCAATATTACTATTTAATAAATGTAAATAAACGAATATTATCTTGGGATCTGGCCTTTTCATTATATATTCAGTAAATGAACCAATTATACAGCCTCTGTACTGTTAAAGAGTCATAAAGAAGCTCTATGACAGCTAATGGTATAAGTGTATTGTTATTCTTTGCTTAAGCATTAGTCAACTTGTCAAAAAAGAGGTCTTTTAGTTTTCCCGCTTTTTCCCACTAGGTAAAAACCGGTATAAACCGGCAGTAATAACCGCCATGGGAAATACTATATCAACCCTGGGTTGTCGATAGATGATTAAGAGAGTTAGGTCAGTTTCAAGATGCCCGAACATACCATCGTTTAAAGTTATCTGTAAGGCTTCCGAGCCTGTAAATTTTATTTCGCAGCTTTCAATGTTGTCAGCTATACTACTGCATATGTATGCTCCAACTCCTCTAGCTCGGTCTGGTCTCGAAACACCTGCGTGGGCTGCGTCGTCTCCTTTCCCAGGTAGTGGAAGTACATGCAACCATGGTTAGGGAGCCCCGCATGTTCTTGTGGCAGAACTGCTCCCAGGTGTCCTGATCGACTAAGTATACCACCAAATCGACTCCTCCTTGTCGGTGCGTAGCATGGTGGATCAACATCTGATCCCGCGAAACATGTTGCCAATCGCAAGGGCACACGAATATCGCATAGACCTGCAATGCATGGAACCGGATCTGTCAGGTGCTGGTTGTGAGCTGGAAAATCCGGCAGCTCCCATCCTTCACTTGGTCCTCTATTCGTGCGACAGTCCAGGCAGACAGATATTTGGTAGTTTTTACCACTGTCTTTGATGCGATATTCTCCCTTGGCTCTGGTTCCCTGACGGGCGTGCTTTCCCGGAATGCAACAGCCGAAGGAGAAGAGTGCACCTTTGGTGAGGGGAGGCTGATCCGTCTCTTGTTGGTCTGTACGGCAGCCACCCGGCACTCCTCTTCTCCATCAGGGTCTTGTCCACTAGTGTCTCTGCTCCCTCCTCCATTATGTCCAGCACGGCTGAGCCTGGTCTTCGTGTCCTGTCTACCCCTTTGTTATCTCCTTTGTAGGCCATAACATTCGCCGGTGTTGGCTTGTCCATTGCTTCCCCAACCTTTTTCAAGCTAATTGCGACCGAAGTCAATAAATCCTGTAGAGAAGTGTTACCTTTGCTATCCATCTTCTCGAGTGCTCTAACGTCGTCCAAAGAAAACGAGTGCTTTAAAAGGAAAGCTTTGGTCGTGTCTGTGAGAACCATTTTACTACTTTTCCGCTCGACCTCCGGACTGTTTTCCGGCAATTCCATGGAGTAGCATACTCCATCTCCGTACCGTTCCGGCTTTCTAGTGGTCCAGGCTGGCCTCGGATTGTGCCAGACCAGAGCTGATGGGATTTCTGGCGTCGCTGTTGCTTCAGCCTCCTCCAGGTTTGATTCTGGCTCTCCGGGAACTTCTTCGAGTGGGACCGTATTGATTATTACCGAGCTCTGTCTTTGCTGATCCCCTTCTTCTGGTCCGGCCGGATTTTCTACGGGACTTGTCTCCTGCCTTTGGTTTTCCGCGGCCTCCATCAAAACCTTTTCCCAGTTGGGGGGTGACATTACTGGTAAAGTGTCGTTCCTGACTTTTTCCGGTTTTCTCTCTGGCCTGCAGTGTCGAGCTCCCTTCATGTTAGGGCCTCTTCTTGGTTCTAGAGTGGCTGGGGCTTGTCCCGGTCTCTCTGGACAAGCGTGGTAGGGCTTCAGTCTCGCTTCGCTCTGGATTGAAGTCTGGCCGTCTTTCTACCAGATAAGTGTGGTTGCCCCAGGCCTTTAGGACTTGGTACAGTCCCACGAACTTTGCCTGTAGCTTGGGGTTTTCCAGCGCCTGTAGCGTTTGTTCGCGAGCCATACCCATTCGTCTGGGGCGTACAGCGGTGGCTCCTCTCGGTCTTCCTGTCTCACCTCCATCTAGTTCTGCCGTAGTGTCTCATGCACTGTTTGCAGTCTTCGCTGTACCTTGAGGGCATGCTTGTGGGCAGGAAAGAACTCGGTCGGTGGGGTGGCTCTCCAGCTGGTCTGGCAACCTCGGCTCCCATCCCAACATCAGCATGTTGACTGTTTCTCCCGTTGTAGAGTGGGGGGTGCCTCAGTATGCCCTCATCAGCTGCGCAAGCAGCAGATCCCACTCGTCCTGTTTCCGGGCTAGGAACAATGCCCTCAAGAATTCTCCGGGTCCCCGGTAATTTTGTTCCATGATTCCATTGGCTTGTGGGTGGTAAGGATTGGTATGTGTCTTCCCCACGTTCCAGAGCTGGCACAGTTTGGCCACCAGTTGGCTCTCACACTGTGTCCCCTGGTCCATCCAGTACGACTCTCGTGGTGGAGTTCTTTGGGATCGTCTTAATCCCAACGCTGCCACCAGTGTAAAGGTTTTGTGCCACCCTTACTTGCTCCTCCCGTATAAGACTTGATGCATAAGTTTATACATATAGTTTCTGCTTCGTTCATAAGAGTACAAGAATAGTCGAGCGCATGCAATGAACAGACCCAGAACAGCTCTGTCCTCTGTCACAAATGTTCAGGTTTGTATAGCAGGTAGGCCCCGCCTCTCGTTCTACTTGGCTGGACTTAACCCGGCTCGGCTTTGGCTTGCAGGTGGACACCATCCACCACGATATGTTGTTTGTTGTGCTAGGCGATCTCCTTGCCAAGATATTTGCAGATCAAAATAAAAAAAATTGATCGCGGTAAAAACGCTCAGGCCAAAAAAACATTCCCAGACTTGCCCAAAATGATGTAACGTATGATAAGCCTTTCTCTATCTCTCGTACTAACATCAGCTATTGCAATAAGTCTAGTCCTACGCAGCTCTATTGGTATATATTTTATCTTGTATTTGCTCATATTTGCTAAAATAAAACTTCAAATCCAGCTTCAGATACATTAGTATCAATGTCTCGAACGCTTCAAATAAGGAAAATTTAAAATGGGTCATATTAGCTTCCTCTAATTGCTGTGTAAACATCTTAGTGCCGACTACCAATTCTACCGCTCTATGGTAATTATGTCAATCAAAATAAGTAGCATAAGGTCTTTGTGTCGGCACAGTTCCGTCGCTACCACACCGGAAACTAGTTACTAAGTAAAATAAGCAAGCTGCGTTTTTGAATAGAATGTGATAAAACCAACTGCATCCCTAAAAGTCATGTACTTATATAGTCAATGTTATCTAGTCATTATTAGTATCAATTTGTAGAAAAAAATTCACTGGTCACAGTTAATTAGTTGATTCAAGTACTAAAAAATGGTCAAGCTATGCAAAAGTGCCAATACACCAATTGTTATTATGACAAAAGTCAATACAGCTCTGATTACACTTCATAAATCCATCTATCTTACAAGATTTCAGCACAGGTGTCAACGGGGCTATGATGTATCCAATGTTCTGCAAATCACGTTTTGCATCATCTTCAACAATATTATTTTATTATAATTACTACAAGCAAAAAACTTTCATCTCGGCATGAAGCTTTTATTAAAAATATCCAGCTTTTATAAAAAAATACCTCCATTTTCCCATCTTCCTCTGTAGCAAAACGCTGCTGACGCTTGTGATCTTTAACTATAAGCTGTCTGTCTCAAAATTTAACCACCTGATGCTCAGAAAACTCAGAGTCACCTACGCAGTGACTGGAAGCATTTTTGCACTTCTGTTGTTTGTCAATAAAACGTGTCGATCCAGTAATTCATTTAAGTAATAATGTTAATTAGTTTAATCGCTGTCGATGCGATCTAATTATAGAGTGAAATCCCTAACTTTGAGATCACAGACAACGAGTGATAACATTTATTACAACCTATATAAAAGTTTCGTCCTGATGATTGGCTATTGAAGCGATCTTATATTTATCGCTCGTGCACTCTTTTCAGATGTATCACTCGTTACATCACGAATGAAGCCCCCGCTGGATTCTGAGCTTTTTCAAAGATGGCCTCATTCAAACGCATATATCTCTAGACAGGGTTAGTCTACCAAGACAAAAATGACATTGCTGATAAATGCTGATGTTTTAGCTTTTTATTGGTCTTAATTTCATTAATTCGACCTTTTTGACGCAACCACATCTTTAAGGATGCAAATTGAATCCAACATAATAGGGTCCAATTGATCAATCATATAGTTTGCACATGTGATACTCGGATTCATAATATCCAGAGAGTTATGTAATCAATGACTTTCAAGGCATGGTTTATTCTAGATGCTTAAGATTGTCTTCATATTTGATGTGAATCATGGGAGAATCACTGGTCTTTCTTAAGTATATATTTAGGTTGGCGGTCTAGGCAACCTTGTAGTTATGTTCTTTCTTGAATTTCCTGGTTTTGTAGAATTACTTGGCTTGGGCAGGGGTCAGGTAATCATTGATATAAATCTGTTGAATGTATGGATATTTGAAGCCATGTCATGAAGTTGATTGAGGGTTTTCTTCGAAAGCTTTCATGTATGAATTGCGTTTGTGTATGGATCAGTTTAGTCAAGATGCGATCAGTTATTTTATCCGAAAAAATGTTATCAATATTGGTTGGCACTATAGCATGCGTGATATTTTGGAGAATGGTATCCAGAGCTGCCATGATATTTTCTTGGCAGCTCTGGATACCATGAAAATAGTATACAGAGCGAGTGGTGAGGTGTGTGTGTGGTATGTGTGGGGCTGTGGGATGTGTGAACATGTGTCTACATGTTGTGTACATGGTTTGTGTGCACCTGCGTATGTCTACGTGAGTGGCACACGCATGTCTGCCACATCAGTAGACCACTAGAGCATCTATGCAATGAAGAGGAGTTAGTTACTGACATATGATTGTAAAGTACTCCTCTATATTCCTCTTTATTCATCTAAAATAGAGTGTTAGGTCTGTTTAGTTTACAGTTACTCTCCTGTATATACTCTAGTATATATAGTTTCTATGGTAACTTCACTTTTAAATTACGTCTAGTTCTGTTACCAAGTATCTCTAAACTTAATGTGTACCGTCCTAGACAAATATGAATATTATGCTTTCTTAATTCTTTATTCTTAATTGCTCTCGTCTACATACTCTAGTACATGTAGTTCCTATGGTAACTTTAGTTTCAATTTAATTCTAGTCCTACGTTAGTTTTGTAACACTTTTTTATAACTTTATAACTCAGGATATTGTACAAAATCAACATTTCGTACTAAATATACTTCCCTATAACTCCATGGCATAGTCGCAATCAAACACTGCTAGATAATTCCAAATTCACTTATTTGTTTCTTCAATGACTCTTATAATCTTGGTTTGAAACTATCATTTCTCAACTCA
The DNA here is from genome assembly GCF_963576615.1 of Watersipora subatra. NCBI lineage: Eukaryota > Metazoa > Bryozoa > Gymnolaemata > Cheilostomatida > Watersiporidae > Watersipora > Watersipora subatra. The sequence continues at coordinate 46,689,901 of NC_088711.1, read as the reverse complement.
TATACCAGAAGCTGTGTAGTCTGACTCAGCACAGCGTTTGCTTATGGCCAAGAGCCATGTGGGGCTTTTGAAAATGTTTCTGATTAGTGAGTAGTTCATTTCAGGGCTTTGCTTCAAATTTCCAAATTATCATAAACCTTTTTGTTTCTACAAAAAATTGACTTTTGTTAACAACTCCCATATAAGTAACTTATATAACCAGTAGTCCAGTATACCAGCAACCAAAACCAGTATATGATGAAGTATTTGTAATGGTTAATACTCTTATACTCAGTATTTCTCATGTTTACAGACTAGCACAGCTTTCTCATCTTGAAGTCCTAGAGCTCAGTCATAATGACTTCTCTGATGGCCTTCCAGGAGTTATTTGTAACCTTACCAGTTTGAAATCACTTGATGTTGCCAAATGTGGAATTTTGTACCTACCAGAGAGGTGAGTCATAATAATAGTTACTGTTATATTCTATCATAAAGTAGTTATCTCCTCTATAGTAATATACAAATGAATATAACTTTATTATTAAATTCTCCCTTGTTGCTAGTTTAAAGATACTCATCAAATCTAAAACACGTTAGCGAGTGGAAAATTGTTAGTCTTCCCAAATGAATTGAGTGAAGGACATTTCAAAAAGAACGATTTACAATGAAATTATAATCTGTCCAATGAGGACCACTCATTTTAACGTATTAAAATGTACATAAATTATTTCTCATTCATCAATTACGAAGTCTTATGAACAGACAGCGGCAGCACCATTTAACATGACAGTAATAATAAAGAAATATACTAGTAATGATTCTTTGCTTAAATTATAATAAAGAAGCTGAGTGATAGTAGCTATCATTCAGCTTGTGAATTATCAAAGGAGATGCAAGTAAATATATTCCTTTATCTACCTTGATATTGATTTAGTTTTATTCAGAAAGATAATTGACAAGTTCTATCAGTTTTTTTGGGTGGGGTAATGGTGTCTACATGTTGTGGACATGTGTATTGTAGTACATATCATGGAGGTTTGTGCGCATGGGGCTTGTGCACAGGGAGGTGTGTGTGGATGGGGTGAGTGTGTGCGTGCGTGTGTACGTGCAGGTGTCTACATGTTGTGTACGTGGTTTGTGTACACTTGTGTATGTCTACGTAAGTGGCACGCATATATGCCACATCAGCAGATCACTAGAGCATCTACCCGATGAGTCGGCTACTGACCTACGATTGTAATTTACTTCTCTATGCTCCTCTAAAATGGAATTTTTAGTTAACAGTTGCGCTTCTGTACATTCCCCAGTACATATAGTTTCTATGGTAACTTCATTTTTAGTTTAATTCTAATTCTAGGTCATAGGTTTGTTTATCTTTGCTCTCATTTATATACCTTAGTAAATTTCGTTTCTATGGTAACTTCTCTTTCAAATTGATTGTTATTATGTTTTTTATCTAATTTACAGTTTATCTTCACTATTTACTCCAGTACATGTAGCTCTTATGGTAACATAACTTGTAAATTAATTTTTTTGTTTTGTTGCGTGTGTGTATGGATTGCCAATTGAGAATGACTGATGCTTAGAATGTGTGTGTTATTCCATTGACCGTAGAACTGCAAAGCAAATGTACATAATAAGTCCAGCTATACAGTAAGTACATTGTACATCAAACTCGACAAACTTTCATGCATTACACACATACAGATGAAGCCTAGTTATCTGTCCATACAGACGAGCAAAATTCTTGATTCTTACAGCGTAGTATGAGCGAAGACGACCGGTTTCTTCGATGAAGTTTGCCTTTTTACTGTTCACAACAATAGTAAGGTGGGATTTATACGGCATGGCAAAGATTAATCTTTTTGCTTGTGTTGTAAACCATGAGGTGCTTAACAGATAACAAAAGACTTATGCGCAGCAAGCTTGCGTAGCGGATTAAAGAAAGCCTGCGCATAGCTGAAGGATAATTACTGATGACCTTCATTACAGCCCTTCCGAAAACCTTTTTGTTTTCTAAATATCTTGGGTTGTATGTAGGAGTATTAGCTTGTGAACTTGCCTCCTTAGTTTACTTTTGAGCGTTTGCAAAGTCACATGCCTCTCATAGCCATCACTGGGTGACATCATGATGGGGAATGTATCAACCAGGCTCATCCAAGTCTTGAACTGGCTCTGTTTTCCATTTTAAAATAATATTTTGCATGAGCTCAATGTACTTGCCTTTTAATGCAGGATTGTTGTTGAGCCGTACGATTAGTAATTTGAATTTCCTCAAGGCGTAATCGCGGTTATTTGGTAGTGTTGGCGGGGTATTGAATGGGAGTGGCATGGTGTAAAGGCCGTTTACTTGCTTGATGGAGGTTTCCATCTTTTTTAAGAATGGCAGATCATGCTGAGACATTGAGGGGTATGATGGATCACAAAGAGATCATCTTCCATGCAAGCTATTATCTCATCCTTGGTGAGCTCTGATGCTTCGGTTAGGTGAATATAAGAGTTAGTATCGAAAGCTATTTGATCGCTGATGAATGACCAGCACAGCTGTGTCTTAATTGCATAGGGTAGCGCGAGGGTAGATTTGTTCCAAATGATGGTGAGGGAAAAAGATGCGGCTGAGCAGTTGTAGCCTTTTATGAGTCCTATTTCACAATTGGGCAGTGGTGGGAAGTGCCTCTTAATGTTCCTTGAAATGTTCCCATTGATCTGCTGTTTGTTGTGTAAGAATGCGGCGTCTGTCTGTTGTGATTGAGCTTTGTGAATAAGCCTTTAGTATAGTAATGGCATCAGATTTGCAAGAATTAATTGCTCGGGCTCACAAATGTAAAATTTTATCACACCACGGAACTTGTTTGCGCATGGTGACTGTAGATATCTTTAGTTGTTTTCTTATTTTATGGGTAGCAAGAGAGCAAAAAATGTCATCAAGAATGTTTGAGGCGCTCGCCACTGTGTCCAAACACGTATATGTATTTTCTTGTTTGGATCCTTGGCTGAAGATAAATATACAAAAACAATCATAGTAGTAAGATGGCTTTTTCTGTGGTATGCTGCTAATATCCTTTGTTTCGACATGTATTTCTGCATCTATTGTATTTGTTTCGCATTGAGTGGTATTGACTCTGGCAGATGGTGGTTCTAGTATGGGCTCGTCAATAGCATTTGCTGGCTTTGACCTTCTGTATTTATGCGTACAGGTTGGGTACCTTTTACCGCATGCCTTTTATTGGCAGGTAACTACTACAAGGCAGTTAGCCATGATGTTGGTTGGTTTCAAACATAGAAGAGATTACTCTGCTGAAAGTTTGCTGTTCATCATTTGAGAGTTTAGACAGCTTTCTGCGAACAGTAGTGTCATGTGAACTGTGAACATTGCAAAAAAAGCTATACAGCGCAGGATTCTCATGAGTGCTAGTGTGACTTAGCTCATCCACATCTTGGCCATGAGCAAGGAGGTTCTGTGATTTCTCCGGTTCGGTAGTCTGAGATATCGAGTTGCCTTTCTGGCTGTTAGGGCATCAAAAAAGGTAGTCGTATTACAGGCAAGGACAGACTTTTTCATAACAAAGTCTTTATATTAAGAGAAAACTGAGTTTTGCTTACCTTCAATTAAAGCAAAGTCCGGCTTTGCTGCTCCACCTATCGATTAGGTGGTTGGGGAGGCAACTCATGAAATTTTGGAGTTTTCGTTGATCATTGAGACGTTTTAATTCATGAATCTTTGACATGGCTAACTTCGATTGCTTGAGAAAATCTGCATACCGTACTTTTCGGACTATTAACCGCACCCCTATATAAGCCGCATCTGCTTTATTTTCCTAAAAGCGATAATAAAACAATACATAGGCCGCACCTTTGTATAGGCCGCAGAATTCAGGACGGTGCTTTGTGACGCAGCGACTTTTCTGTTTAAAACGGAACAGTGCTGAACGGCACTGTTTCGTATTAACCGACGCTTTTTATCCTACTACATCTTTCTTTCACCACTAGACGTGCACTAACCGGATATTCTGGTTAATGCACCCTAGCGGTGAAAGAAAAAGCCACAGAACAGCTGCACCCTTATATAAGTCGCATGGCTCAAATTGTCAAAAAAAGGTAGCGGCTAATAGTCCGAAAAGTACGGTATTCTCCAAGGTTGTCGAGATTTGTGACACTGATTTTTGGCCAAGAGTCTACCTGGTCCGTAAAAGCATCAGGGTTTTGTTGGCTAGCTGAATGGAGTTTAACGTGTGCTTGGTTGCCTTAACATCAATATGGGAGGCTATTCAGTGTCAGATAGTATTTTGGTACTGGTCTGGATATGCCCGCCAAGCACACAAATATCCCGCCAAGCACACAATGTTGTCAATTTTCCTGCTCTCCTGTTTCATATGTGGAGCTTTACTGTTACGTCTAGTATGGAGTGCCAATTGAGAATGACTGATGCTTGGAATGAGTGTATATGTTTATTCTGTTGACCATAAAACTGCAAAGCAAATGTACATAATAAGTGCGCCTATACAGTAAGCACCTCGAACCTAACAAACTTTTATGCATTGCTCACATACAGATGAAGCCTATTTTTTTCTCTAGTTATCTGTTCATACAGATGAGCAAAATTCTTGATGAAGTTTGCTTTGATTCTTTGATGAAGTTTGCCTTTGTGCTGTTCTCAAAGGTAGTAAGGTTGGCTTTTATACAGCATGTCCAAGATTAATTATTTTGCTGCTGTTGTAAACCATGAGGTGCTCAACAGATAACGAGAGACTTATACACAGCAAGCTTACGTAGCGGATTAAAGAAAGGCTGTGCATGGCTGAAGGATAATTACTGACGACCTTCATTACAAATGCTATCTTATTAATTTAGTTTACAGTTGCGCACCTGTACATACCCCGATATGTATAGTTTCTATGGTATGTTCACTTCTAATATAATTCCAATTCTTTGATATTTATTGGTTTCACAATTTCTCTCCTGTACATACCCCAGCACATGTAGTTTCTATGATAAATTCACTTATAAATTGGTTTTAATTCTATGTTATTTGTTTAGTTTACAGTTGCTCTCTTTTACATACCCGAGTACATGGTAGAGTCACAGTATTTTCGTTATCATACAAGGGACATCCTGAAGCACTTAAACTAGAATTGTGCTTTGAGTTTTTGGATTTTGGTTAACAATTTTCTCATGCTCAAGCAGTTCAGTAGGATGAACAATGTAAGACAAAAAACTTTAAAATTGCTTAAGTCAATCCATAATTATAAGGTAATTAAGGCCCATCATTCAAGGGACGCAGAAAAATCGCTAAAAACAAAACTTCAATTTTAGGCTGAAAACTGTGAAGTATATGCTCACATTTTAAATTCATTTTAGCTGATGTTTGCTATGTATGTTTTAATGTTCAGTGTGAAAGAACTAACAGATTCCATTAATGGTTCTCATTAAACCACAGATTATTTACCACTAAGTTTGATCATACAAGGGAAATCATACAAGGGACATTTCGGATCACTTGATTTTTCCACATTTTTTATTGATAGACAGTAAAGTATCTAGCTAAAAGAAACTACAACCATTTTAATAGAATACTACATCTAAAACTAGCATGCACTGAAACCAAAACTAAAACTATAGAGCTAAAAAATGTTGAGTTTACAGGAAGTGACCAGACATGTCAAAAAACGATAAATAATTGATATCTTAGATAAATATTGGAAATTAGATAAAGAAATGACAAATAAGATCACAAGGGCATGCACCTTGCAAATTTACATGTATTTACATTTATATTGACTGTAAGCAGCTTTGACTGCCTCAGCATTCAGCAGCCGATAGGCTCGACAATTGTTGTCGCATGGAATGAGCTCTGGATTAATATCGAGGATAAAGTTAGAGTGGGTGACTTCGATATTTCTTGGGGTGGGCCACATCCATTTCTCTCCATTTCTATTTCTACAGAACGATTGCTCGCTTAGTAGGGGATTTTGGCAATGCCTTCTGTACCTTCCGTGATGCTTTTCCTGTAAAAAATTAGAGCACTTGGTTATTAACCTTTGATACTTGTCCTTGCTACAAAGTGATCGAAGTCAAAATTTTATAACACAATTCTTATTAATTAAAACCAATGCAATTGAACTGATTAATTTTGTTATAACTTATCAAGTGCTTGAGTAGTTGTGTATCCTGGTGTTGACTGATTACTGGTGCTTGCTTTCAGCTCACGAGCCTTCTGACGCTGAGCAGCCTTCTTGAGCCGTTCCTTCTCTCTTCGAGTAGCCCATTGCTCCTCTGTAAGGCTGGCTGTTACTTTTGCCCATGCCTCGCGTACTTGTTGCGAATGCTTAGCCTTGTACAGCTCTGGATTTTCCGATTTATTTTTAGCTATATATTTCCTTTGCACGGCATAATGAGCCGCAGGCCTGTATTTGACAACCTTTACCGTCGACATTCTGGTTGAGACTGGCAGCTTGTGAAAAGTAATTGTTCTATTGCATTGACCAGCAGCAGTGTCTTGACGGGATTATTTATTAAGGTAGCCAGTCAGGCAATCACAAGCCGACAATGCTTTGAGAAAATATTTAGAGACAGCCACATTAATTGTATTGGAACTAATTAACTCAACTAGTTATGTTTAGTTGCCTACAATGCCAACTCGTGAAGCCATCACTATTCAGATCGCGAGAAACTAAATTTTGACATAATGGGATTAAGTGCAATTAGGCTGGGAATATGTTGGGTACAGAAAAGATTATGGCCTTCCTCCACCAACAATGGTTAAGAAACCACTAACCATTTAAAATTGAGTTACGGACTGCCGAGTATAATAACTTTTGTGTGTATGTTAACTATACCTCATGAAAATTGTCTAAAATAACATGGCCATCTTTTCAACGCTACTATTGTGTCATGAATATTCATGACATAATAGTAGCATTGCAAAGATGGCCATGTTATTTTAGACAATTTTCATGAGGTATAGTAAGGGAATGAAAGAGTAGATGTCCCTTGTATGATAAAATTGTCTCTTGTTTGATAATTTATTTTCTTAATTTTTCTCAAGTAATTAAATTATTTAAAAAAACTAAACATGCCATCATGAACCTTTCATGACACTATCAGAAAATCCTAACTAGAAATTTTTTCACATGATTTATTTTTCAAAAAAAACCAAAAAATGGTGTCCAAATTATCATACAAGGGACACGCATGTATTTGGAACGCCTCTTAAGCAAGATTTATTAAGGTTAGAACTTTGGAAACTTTTCCAGTCATCGAAACTTAATTGGATTAAGAGGTTCCTGGTGACACAATTTGCAATTTAAAATATGCATCTAAAAAAATCCAAAAAAATCAATGTCCCCTGTATGATCACATAATCGTCTCTTGCTGCTTAATTTTCTCAATTTCATGAAAATCGTTCATTATTTTTAAAAATCATTATTAGTTATGGAAAGTTTGGACTTTTAGCTTTCCAATGATGTGTAAAACCTGGTTCTATGATAAAATTTAAAAATCACATCTTTGGTTTAACAATACTGTGATTTGACCCACATATAGTTTCTATGGTAACTTCACGTTTACTTTAATTCTAGTTCTACGTTTGTTTTGTAATACTTTTTTTTAACTTTATAACTCCCACTTTTTTACAAAAGCACCATTTTGTGCAAAAGATACTTAGCTATGACTCCATGGCCGTAGCAAAGTCATAATCAAACATTGCTAGATGATTCCAAATTCACTCGTTTGTTTCTCCAATGAGTCTTAAAATCTTGGTTTAAAACTCTTTTCTCAGCTCTTTACATACCACAAGCTTCGTAGTGTGGCTCAGTACAGCGTTTGTTTATAGCCAAGAGCTGTGTGGGGGAGCTTTAGCATGCTTTGTGCAAAATGTTTCTCATTAGTGAGTAGTTCATTGCAATTATCTGATTCAAATTGAGAGATTATCCTAAACATTTTTGTTCCTACAAAAAATTAGATTTTTTTAACAACTCCCATATCAGTAAGCCGCAGCATAAAGTATATGTTGAGGTATTTGTAATGGTTAATACTGTTATATTAAGTATTTCCCATGTTTACAGACTATCACAACTTTCTCATCTTGAAGTCCTCAAGCTCGATGATAATGACTTTTCTGATGGCCTCCCAGAAGTTATCTGTAACATCACCAGTTTGAAATCACTTGATGTTGCCAGATGTAAAATTTGGTACCTACCAGAGAGGTGAGTTAATAATAATTACAATTTTGTTCTATCGTAAAGTTGTTATTTCTTCTATCTATATGCATAAATCTCCAAGTTTGTCTCTGTCCTTCGGTTTGTCCGATTATAGCTATGAAACCTGTGGAATTAAATGCTCGCATTCTGCTGGATTTGAACTCACAAAGATCGCAATCGCACGCTGGTAATCCAACTGCCTAAACACGGGTCTACCAAGGCTTTTATCATTCATATCTCTTATTGATATACTTCATAGACCCATTTCCCGATTCCACACACTACATGGCGTATTAATTGAAACTTTATTAACTCTATGAAACAATACTTTTTCTATAATATATATTGATATATTGATATAATAAAGACAAAAACAATATACAAAAATTAATGCAAAATATATAAAGTGATTATATGCGGATATTATGAAAATATAATGTCAGAAATAATTTCGTGGCCTGGCCTCCGTCACACTATTACATGTAGTTTTTATGGTAACTTCTTTTTTAATTTAATGATATTTTTATTAATTTAGTTTGCAGCTGCTAACTTTTACATACCCAGTACACATAGTTTCTATGGTAACTTTACTTTTAATTTAATTTTTAATTCACTTTTATTTACTTAGTTTACAGTTGCTCACCTGTACATACTTCAGTCGAGGTAATTTCTATGGCAACTTCACATTAAACTCAATTCTAATTCTATGTTATTAATAGCAAAGTCATAATCAAACACTGCTAGATGATTCCAAATTCACTTGTTTGTTTCTTCAATGACTCTTACAATCTTGGTTTAAAACTATCATTTCTCAACTCATTACATACCAGAAGCTGTGTAGTGTGACTCAGTACAGGGTTTGCTTATGGATAAGAACTGTATGGAGGAGCTTTAGCATGCCTTGTACAAAATGTTTCTGATTACTGAGTAGTTCATTTCAGTGCTTGGCTTCAAGTTGACAAATTATTCTAAACATTTTTGTTCCTACAAAAAAATAGAATTTTGTTAACAACTCCCATATCTGTAAGTAGCAGCATAAAGTATATGTTGAGGTATTTGTAATGGTTAATACTCTTATACTCAGTATTTCTCATGTTTACAGACTATCACAGCTTTCTCGTCTTGAAATCCTCAAGCTCGATGATAATGACTTCTCTGATGGCCTCCCAGAAGTTATCTGTAACCTCACCAGTTTGAAATCACTTGATGTTGCCAGATGTAGAATTGGGTACCTACCAGAGAGGCGAGTCATTATAATAGTTACTGTTATATTCTATCTTAAAGTAGTTATCTCCTCCATAATAATATATAAATGAATATAACTTCTATATTAAATTCTCCCTTGTTACTAGTTTAAACATGCTCATCAAATCTGAAACATGTCAGTGAGTATAAGTTTGTGACTCCCAAATGAATCTCAAATGAAGCAGATTTCAGATAGAAGGATTTACAAAGAAATTATAATCTGTCCAATGAGGACCACTCATTTTAACATATTAAAATATATATAAATTATTTCTCATTCATCAATTACGAAGTCTTATGAATGGACAGCGGCAGCTGTCATTTAACATGACAGTAATAATAAAGAAAAATACTAATAATGTTTCTTTGCTTAAATTATAATAATAAAGAAGCTGAGTGATAGTAGCTATCATTCAGCTTGTGAATTATCAAAGAAGATGTAAGCAAAGGTATTCCTTTATCTACCTTGACGTTGATTTAGTTTTATTCAGTAAGATAGTTGAGAAGTTGTTTTATCAGTTTTTTCAGGTGGCTTGTGTGTCTGTCTACATGTCGTGGACATGATGTGTATCGTATTGTAGGGCGTATTGAGGAGGTTGGTGGCGCAAAGACTTGCGCACGGGGAGGTTTGCGTCGGTGAGGTGTGTTGGGTGTGTCTACATGTTGTGTACATGGTTTGTGTGCACCTGTGTATGTCTACGTGAGTGGCACTTGCATGTCTGCCAATCAGTAGACCACTAGAGCATCTATGTAATGAAGAGGAATTAGTTGCTGACATACGATTGTACAGTACTCATCTGTATTCCTCTCTTTTCATCTAAAGTAGAGTGTTTGGTCTATTTAGTTTACAGTTGCTCTCCTGTACTCTAGTACATGTAGTTTTTATGGCAACTTCACTTTTAATTTAATTCTAGTTCTATGTTATTGATTTGATTTACAGTTACTGATCAGTACATACCTTAGTACGTTTAGCTTTTATGGCAACTTCACTTTTAATTTAATTCTAGTTCTATGATTGTTTTATAACACTTTTTTAAAAACTTCATAACTTACACTTTTTTACAGAATCAACATTTCATGCGAATCATAATTTGCAATAACGCCATAGCATAGTCAAAATAACTCAAATATCAATAAGCAAGAGCATAAAGTATATGATGAGGTATTTGTAATGGTTAAAGGTTGACTTGCAACAAAATTCTTATTACAGTTATTTGATATGAAAATATTTACCATGTCTCACTCTGTTGTGTTGTAGGTGCAAAATATGTGGAAATGTGATTACAAGCTCTTAAAAGCTCAAAAACGAACAGTTAATCGCAGCCACACGAGACCGCCGTAGTTTGGATTCTCTTTCCAAAACGGCTCAAATGTGACGTAGTTGTGGTAGATGGTTTCTGTTTACACTTTCATGCAACCTTATTCGTCGAAATATTTTCACAAATATACTTCACCCATTCAATAAAACTATGTCTATTGTTCTTACGCGTCTGTTTTATCGTCATTGTAATGCTCTCACTTTTAGCAGTGATATTTTATAACTTACCGTAAAAGTTTGTTTAATTTTTTAGCCGTAGCTTGAAGGAGTACATATCATTGTCTGATAATCATGACGAGCCTGTTGGTCACTTGTGATAATCGAAAAGTGCTGCAGAAATTATTTGCGAGGTATTGGATCATATGATCAGATTACGACTGGCCGATTATACCAAACCGAAACAAAACTGTAAAGTTGCGAGCATCTATATTTGATACGGGGTCGTCGATAAAACCCGAAGTGTTTGTCATAAACTAGTGCTACGGTAAGTTTTATATTGAGATTTTTATTGGCCTTTCAATTCATGTGAAAACATCATGTGACAAGACAATAAATAAATTTCATGACTACGTCAGAGAAATAAAGAGATTCCAATCTACGGCGGCTTTTCGTTTTTGAGCTTTTAAGAGTTTGTAATCACATTTCCACATATTTTGCACCTACAACACAACAGAGTAAGACATGGTGACTTTTTTCATATCAAATAACTGTAATGTGATTTTTGTTGCAAGTCAACCTTTAATACTCTTATACTCGGTATTTCTGTTGTTTACAGACTATCACAGCTTTCTCATCTTGAAGACTTCAAGCTCAGTGGTAATGACTTCTCCGATGGCCTCCCAGAAGCTATTTTTGTCTTCACCAGTTTGAAATCACTTGATGTTACTAATTGTAAAATTTCATATCTACCAGAGAGGTGAGTCATAATAATAGTAACTGTTATGTTCTACCCTAAAGTAGTTACTTCCTCCATAGTAATATACAAATGAATATAACTTCTTTATTAAATTCTTCCTTGTTACTTCCGTACTTTTCGGACTATAAACCGCACCCCTATATAAGCCGCATCTGCTTTATTTTCCAAAAACCGATAATAAAACAGTACATAAGCCGCACCTTTGTGTAGGCCGCAGAACTCAGGACTGTGCTTCTTAACGCGGCAGTAACTTTGCTGTTTAAAACGGAACAGTGCCGAACGGCACAGTTTCGTATTATCCGACGTTTTTTAACTTAGTGCCTAACGGAACAGTATTGTCTGGCATTGTTTCGTATTTTCTTTCACCGCTAGAAGCGCACTAATTGGAGATTCCCGTTAATGCGCCCTAGCGGTAAAAGAAAAAGCCACAGATTAGCCGCACCCTTATATAAGCCGCATTGCTCAAATCATCAGAAAAAAGTAGCGGCTACAGGTCCGAAAAGTACTGTAGTTTAAATATGCTCATCAAATCTTAAACATGTCAGTGAATGTAAGTTTGTGAGTCTTCCTAAACGAATCAGATTTAAAAAAGAATTATTTACAAAGAAATTATAATCTGCCCAATGAGAATCACTCATTTTAACGTATTAAAATATACATAAATTATTTCTCATTCACCAATTACAAAGTCTTACGAACGGACAGCGGTAGCTGTTATTTAACATGACAGTAATAATAAAGAAAAATACTAGTAATGATTCTTTACTTAAACTATACTATTAAAGAAGGTGAGTGATAGTAGCTATCATTCAGCTTGTGAATTATCAAAGGAGATGCAAGTAAATATATTCCTTTATCTACCTTTATATTGATTTAGTTTTATTCAGTAAGATAATTGAGAAGTTTTTCTATTAGTTTTTTTCAGGCGGGGTGTATGTGTGTCCACATGTTGTGGACATGATGTGTATCGTATTGTAGTGCATATCGAGGTTTGTGGGCATGGAGCTTGTGCATGGATTTGAGTGTGTCAGTGAGGTGTCTATGTGTGTGGAATGTGCATGGGGTGTGTGTGCGTGCGTGTGTGCGTGCGCGTGTGTCTACATGTTGTTTACATGGTGTGTGTGTGTGCGTGTGTTTGCGTGCGTATGTGCATGTCTGTGTAAGTGGAGCACATATGTCTTCCACATCAGTAGACCACTAGAGCATCTATCTGATGGAAAGGAATTAGTTACCGACATGATTGTAATGTACTCTTCTATATATTTCTCTATTCACCTAAAATGCAATGTTAGGTCTGTTTCATATACAGTTGTTCTCCTGTGCATACCCTAGTACATGTAGTTCCTATGGTTACTTCACGTTTAATCTAATTCTAGTTCCACATTAGCTTTGTACCACTTTTTTATAACTTTATAATTTACACTTTTTTACAAAATCAACATTTCGTACTAAATATACTTCGCTATAACTCCATGGCCATTGCATAGTCATAATCAAACTCGGCTAGATGATTCCAAATTCACTTGTTTGTTTCTCCAATGGCTCTTACAATCTTGGTTTAAAACTATCATTTCTCAACTCATTATATACCAGAAGCTGTGTAGTGTGACTCAGTACAGTGTTTGCTTATGGACAAGAACTGTGTGGTGAGGCTTTAGCATGCTTTGTACAAAATAGTTCGGATTGTTGAGTAGTTCATTTCAGTGCTCTGTTTCAAATTGCAAAAATATCCTAATCATTTTTATTCTTACAAAAAATTAACTTTTGATAATAACTTCCATATCAGTAAGTTTCAGCATAAAGTATATGATGAGGTATTTGTAATGGTTAATACTCTTATACTCAGTATATCCCATGTTTACAGACTATCACAGCTTTCTCATCTTCAAGTCCTTAAGCTCGATGATAATGTCTTCCCTGATGGCCTCCCAGAAGTTATCTGTAACCTCACCAGTTTGAAATCACTTCATGTTGCCAGATGTGGAATTTTGTACTTACCAGCGAGGTAAATCATAATAATAGTGACAGTTAGTTTTTATTCTTAAGTAGTTATTTCCTCTATTTATAAATCTCCCAGTCTGTCTGTATGTCCTTTGGTATGTCTGGCTATAGCTATGACTATTTCAAAATTAAATGTTCGCATTCTGCTGGATTTGAACTCATGCAGGTCGCATCCGCAGGCTGGTATTGTAACTGTCTAACCACAGGTCTCCGAAGGTTCTTACGATTTCTAGCTTTTACTATATGTGACCCAGGCAGTCAGAATGTACAATCGTGCTAAAACCACATTTTTGAGTTATTTAAAGATTTAAAATCAGTAAATTCTGAGGATTTTAATGCATTTTAAATTTTTTAAATCGGGTTATTTATGCCCAGGTTATGCAAGATTTAGTAGAGAAGGTCTCGTGATGAACTAAAACTGTTGTTTTGAGTTTAAGCAGGATAAAGTTGCTGATTCATGAACTTTAAATCATGGTATTTGTTTACAAATCAAAATGCCATAGCAACCAACCACTTAATCTCAACCTATATTAATGAAACCTGGCATTCTCTACAATAAAACCCTGAAAAACATGATTGTTGCATTTTTATTCCAATTCGATTGACGGTTGACCTCCCAAAGGTCATAGAAAAGGTTAACAATATATGTGGCTAAAAACTCACCGTCCTGGATATATTAATTAAAAGGGTATGCTTCAAACTGGGCTCTTCTCATCAAGCTATATTGCTGTGACTGCATATAATGACAGTCCAACAACTTAACAAAGAGTTGAAAGTGTATTCAGAATTGTCCACCTTTACAGAAGGTCGTGGTAAGGTCAACGAAAAGTGACAACAGAAGGCATCAGGATGCGGAAATATCAACCCAACTCATCAAGTGACCATTCAATCTAGAGCTCTTTTTATGTAGTTTAACACTCATGCAGTGTAGCACGAGTATGCTGCAGAGATTTATTGTAGCGCATTAGAGGGGTTTCTTTGTTATGCTAGTGGCAATTTGTCCCAACACAACCGTATCCAACGTTTCCTTCGGTAATCCTTGATACACAGTTCTAATGAGGCTTAATTGTTTAGATGACATAAAACTAGCGCATAATTCTTTACATTTGTACCCACTTATCAGTTTGATGTCAACAGCTAGAATGGGAATGCTATCAGCAGTGATAGGCTGATCGTTATTCTCTGTAATTTGATTTAATTCATTCGCATTATCGTTAGCAGCCACATATTGCGTAAGCAGCTGCATTTCTAAGGTTGCCCTATTATCACAATCCTCATCATCGCTTTCACTATGATCTGAGGCAGCTGACTCAGATTCTAAGTAAAAATACTCATCTAGCATCAACTAGCCGTAATTTTTGCGATGGTTTTATTTTGTTCTAGCCTGAAGCATTAAAACCGGAAATAGCCAAATACACGCGCGCACCCGCAGTTGGAGCCTATATTTATGATCTTGGGTTACGAAAAATTCCATAGCAACCACCGATATGGGTATAGTTAAATGGCAATTCTGGCTTTATGATTGGTCAGACACAAAAATAAACAAGACCACGTGAAAGAGCAGGGTTGAATGCACTATAAACCACTGTTTACTAAAATGGTGACGGTGAGTCATATAATAGCGTAAAGCATGCTTAGCGCGCTATTGTGAACAATGCAATTACCGCACGATTGTACATTCTGACGGCCGGGGTCACATATACTTTGTAGACTCTTTTTTTGGTATCACATGCTAAATGACATTAATTGAAACTATTGACTCTATGAAACAATGCTTTTTGGTATGTGTGGTTTTTCATCAGGTTCAATCGCTAAATCGTGGTCAAGCCCAATACTTTTCCCGCAGACAATTGCATTATCTTGAATAGGAATAGCCTCTACATTCTCTCTCCGTTTGGTCAGACAAAGACGGTCTGATATCTCAATTTTACATTTCTACCTCTATTTTATCGCCGTATTCAAAGTTTTGATGGATAGTTCCTGTTGGAACAGTAACCTTTTTCATACACACACAAATTGTTATCAACTAGGTGAATGTCCAGCATTGCATTGGTAGCAAAAAGGTCTTTAGACAGATATTTTATTTTTGTTTAACATATACAACAGTTACCATTCTAACTTTTAAACTTCATATCATGAGAAAAGTATTTTTGTGCAGTTCAAATGCATTAAGGAAAAAAAACAACTAAAGGTTTTCAAACTTTTTCAATCAACTGTAACTTTTAAATTTCATAACTTAAAAGAAGTGTTTTGCTGAAATAAATTAGGAGATAAAATAAAAATGTAAAGGTGTTCAAATGCAAATCTAAAATCGTTAGCAAGTAATGTCTAAATATAGTCTGTTTTTCTACGATAACAATGCAAAATTCTTTGTTATACACTTGTCTGATTTTAGTTCTTTTTAGTGTTGGCATGCGAAAATTGGCATGTGAAAATATTATAGGCTATAGACGTACATAGAGTGGTATAGAAACCCATTGTAAGTATCTAATGTAATCTCCTCCTGGTAAAAATCATCAAACTAATCATCATTAAAAATGGTAACAAAACAATGTTTTAATTTTAGTAACTATAGGTACCTACAATGACTTTGGTACATTTTGTGGTAATGATCTCCAAGATAGTATAACATTACGATGTACTACGTAGATAGTTCTCACTTCGAGACCGACGTGTATCATAAACGCTGAGTCTAACTTAAATGAATTTAGTTAACTAAACACATAATTGAAGGAAATTTTAATTTGTATTTTAGTAAACCTCAAACTTTGAACTAAAATTTTATCATTTTCCTGTTTGCTGTTGCTCATCTGTACATACTTCAGTACATGTAGTTTCTATAGTAACTTCATGTTTAATTTAATTCTAGTTCATCGTTAGTTTGGTAACACTTTTATAACTTTATAACTTACGCTTTTTACAAAGTCAACATTTCGTACAAAATATACTTTGCTATAACACCATAGCAAAGTCATAATCAAACACTGTCAGTTGATTCCAAATTCACTTGTTTGTTTCTTCAATGACTCTTACAATCTTGGTTTGAAACTTTTATTTCTCAACTCATTACATACCAGAAGCTGTGTAGTGTGACTCAGTACAGTGTTTGCTTATGGCCAAGAGCTGTGAGGTGAGGCTTTAGCATGCTTTGTATAAAATGTTTCTGATTGGTGAATAGTTCATTTCAGTGCTTTGCTTCAAATTGCCAAATTATCCTAAACATATTTGTTCCTACAAAAAATAGAATGTTGTTAACAACTCCAATATCAGTAAGTAGCAGCATAAAGTATATGATGAGGTATTTGTAATGGTTAATACTGTTATATTCAGTATTTCTCATGTTTACAGACTATCACAGCTTTCTCGTCTTGAAATCCTCAAGCTCGATGATAATGACTTCTCTGATGGCCTCCCAGAAGTTATCTGTAACCTCACCAGTTTGAAATCACTTGATGTTGCCAGATGTAGAATTTTGTACCTACCAGAGAGGTGAGTCATAATAATAGTTACTGTTATGTTCTATCCTAAAGTAGTTATTTCCTCCATAGTAATATATAAATATATAAATGTATAAATATATATATAAATTTTCAAGTTTGCTTACATGTGTGTCTGTCCATCGGTATGTCCGCATATAGCTATTAAAACCTTAGAATGGAGAATCCGTATAGCAGAAAATTTGATCTTGGATCCTTCCATTCGTAAATCCAACCCTTCCCAATTAAGCCACACGAGCTTGATGTATTCATTAGGCGATATATGTCGTTATATGGGTGCAAATACTCTACCGCTCTCCATTACGGTGCAGCATCATGGAGAGCGGCAGCGTAATTTTATGCATGCTCAATCGTGAAAGCAAGTAGTTTTAGCACTTATCGTTAAGCTAAGGCTAATAGCAAGTAGCTGTCATTGTTTTCTGATTTTCAATACCTGGACATTCCGCTAGTATATATAAAAATCTACAAGGTTCTCTGTTCTTCGGTATGTTTTGGCTATAGCTATGAAAAGTTTGGCATTAAATACTCGCGTTCTGCTGGATTTGAACTCACGAAAATTGCAGCAGCAGGTTGGTAATCCATTTGTCTAACCACGGGTTTACAAGGGCTCTTACCATTCCTAGCTCTTACTATATACTCTGTAGACTCTTTTCTTGGTTTCAAACACTAAATGACATTAATTGAAACTATTAACTCTATGAAACATCACCCTTTTTTGGTATTTGTGGTTTTCATCAGTTTCAATTGCTAAATCGCGGTCAATGCTAACATTTTTCAAGCGGACAACTGTATTATCTTGACTGGAAATAGCCTGTACATTTTCTATCTGTTCGGTCAGACAAAGATAGTTCGTTATTTCATTTTTACATTTGTACCTGTATCGAGGGGTACCGGTATAGTCACATTCAAAGTTTTGATGGATAGCTTCTGCTGGAACAGTAACCTTTTTTATTCACACCCACGCGCACACACACGTGCGCGCACACACACACTTCTATGCACAAATTGTTATTATTAATTCAACATACTGTAAAACCTCTCCTTGAACTCCACCTCTAATTGAACGCCACCTCCATTTGACCGCCACTACGAGAGAAGGGTTGCAAAATAGAATGCCACCCTCTACTTGAACGCCACATCCACTTGACTGCTACTTTGATTATCTTTGATTTTTATGATCCCGTAATATCATGTGATCAGTAGAGAAGTGTCCACAAAATCGTATTAATAATGAATCGTTTACATTAATAACAATCAATTCTTTCATTGTCCAACTCCAAAGCTTTTCGCTTTTTTTGTTAAAACCTTGAAAGCAACACCATAAAAACAATCAATAACCATTTAAGGCTAACAGTAGTTCCTTGTTTAATGTGGAACTAATACTTTGAAAGACATGCATATAAAAACCGGTTCGCAAGTTTTGGAAAAAAAAGTTACGTTTAGCGAGCAAAATTTTACGCGTGGTATTAGTGCTAAATGCAGTGCGTAAAAGTTTTGCTGAGCCAAAAAATTGTTTGGATGCTAAAGCACTGCTTTGGATGCAGTGCTGAAAAAGAGTTGAGCCTAGAAGATATTGTGGAAGGTATTGGTCAATTAGGAGATGTTCATTCCCTCGAAAGCAACAATCAAAACGCAGCTATCCGAGCAAACGATGGAAATATTTTCATGTTAATTTTTGTTTCTGTATGTAATATAGGTATGATTTGTTTATGTCACATGTTCATGATCATATATTTGTATCATTTGATAGATTATCATTTTATATAACTTATTAATATGCAGATTTATAGCATGTTATTTAATAGCATCCTTGCGGCTGTCTTAACACGGCTAACAATGGATCGATGCTCATAACTTCACTTCTAATGCACATAAAAAGCTAGTTTTGGCTGCAAACTGTTGCAAACATATCAATGCGCGCAATCAGCTTTCATGCAACATTGGTAAATATAGATATAAAATAAAAATATGTCTTCATATTTAGAATGAACTAAAAATTAAAAACGCCAACAAAGTTCAAAGAAGGACACAGACTATAATATCATCGCAGATCAATTGCAAGCAATAGATATCAACTGATAAGATATTTTTCAGTTTTTCGATGCATATTTATTAAAAGATCTTTCACAAGTTGGAGGTAAGTTAGCTTATTTATTGCGTCTAAAAGGTTTAATATCGCTTTACTGCAAAAAAGAGCAAAATATAGGCAACATTCGCTTCACCCAAAATTGGGATAAATTTATTTTTTGAAAATTCTGACAAGCCATTTGAAAAATAGACTGCCAGCCTCGATTTAAACACCGCCTCCAGTTGACTGCCACTATAAAGGAAGAGTTGAAAAATACAGTGCCATGGTGTTCAGTTAGAGGTTTAACGGTATTCAGGGTTTTTGTTCTCACAGTTCATATTGATTGAGTCATTACCAATTCATTTTTTATTGTAATCATAGCAAAAGAAACTTAATTTAGCTATTACTAGCTAATTATTTCACAATTACATTTAAACACTTCTATAGTGGTTTTATTTTGTTTCTTAATTTATTTGACCTGCGCAAAACCTTTTCTTCATCATATGAAGTTTGAAAGTTACATTTGTTTGACAAAGTTTACAAACCTTTACAGTTGTTTTATTTTTTCTGTTAGTTGGTTTGATGTGCACAAAACACGTATCTCATGATATAAAGTTGGAGAGTTAGAATGGTAACTGCTGTTATATGCTAACTAAAAATAAATTTTCTGTGCAAAGACTTTATTACCCGGGCGACGCTGGGCATTCAGTAGTAGTAATATACAAATGAATATAACTTCTTTATTAATTTCTCCTTTGGTACTAGTGTAAAGATACTCATCAAATCTGAAACACATCAGTGAATGTAAAATTGCGAGTCTTCTCAAACGAATATCGAATGAAGGATATTTTAAAAGGAACAAATTACAAAGAAATTATAGTCTGTCCAATGAACCTATTTAAAAATAAAAAAACTCAAAATGAAACACATTTTAACCTATTAAAATGTACACAAATTAATTCTCATTCATCAATTACGAAGTCTTATGAACAGACAGCGGTAGCTGTCATTTAACATGACAGTAATAATAAAGAAAAATACTAGTAATGATTCTTCGCGTAAATTATAATAATAAAAAATCTGAGTGATAGTAGCTATCATTCAGCTTGTGAATTATCAAAGGAGTTGCAAGTCAATACATTCCTGTATCTACCTTGACATTGATTTAGTTTTATTCAGTAAGATAATTGAGAAGTTTTTCCATTAGTTTTTTTGGGCGGGTGTTTGTGTCTACATGCTGCGAACATGATGTGTATCGTATTGTAGTACGTATCGAGGTATGTGCGCTTGGGGCCTGTGCACGGGTAAGTGTGTGTGTGTGTGCGTGCGTGCATGCGTGTGTGTGCATGCGTATGTGATGTACATGAACTGGGTGTGCATATGTGTCTACATGTTGTGTACATGGTGTGTGTAGTGTGTACACATGTGCATGTCAGCCACATCAGTAGACCACTAGAGCATCTATGCAATGAAGAGGAATTAGTTACTGACATATGATTGGAAATTAATCTAAATTCCTCTCTTACGTGGCTCGGTCAGACTGGACGTGTTGCAAAATGCATCCCTTCAGGTTAATCTGTCAGTTCCAGAAAAAAACCATTGATAAGTGTTAGGACCACCCGAGGTAGCTTATAAAAAACTAGTCTGGCGGTGTGTTTCTCTACTAGAGAACATGAGAACACTACCAAGCATGCCATTACTACTACTATATTCCTCTCTAAAATGGAATGTTAAGTCGAATTAGTTTACGGTTGCTCATCTGTACATACCCCAGTACATGTAGTTTCTATGGTAACTTCACTTTAAATTTAATTCTAGTTTTACGTTCATTTTCTAACACTTTTCTATAACTTTCTAACTCACACTTTTTTTACAAGACCAACATTTTGTACAAAATATACTTCACTATAACTCCATGGCATAGTCATCAAACACTGTTAGACGATTCCAAATTCACTTGTTTGTTTCTTCAATGACTCTGACAATCTTGGTTTAAAACTATCATTTCTCAAAACTCATTGTATACCACAAGCTGTGTAGTGTGACTCAGTACTGTCAGTGTTTTCTTATGGCAAAGAACTGTGTGGAGGAGCTTTAGCATGCTTTATACAAAACGTTTCTGATTAGTGAGTAGTTCATTTCAGTGCTTTGCTTCAAATTGCCAAATTATCCTAAACATATTTGTTCCGACAAAAAAAGTGAATTTTGTTAACAGCTCCCATATCAGTAAGTAGCAGCATAAAGTATATGTTGAGGTATTTGTTATGGTTAATACTCTTATATTCAGTATTTCTCATGTTTACAGACTATCACAGCTTTCTCATCTTGAAATCCTCAAGCTCGATGATAATGACTTCTCTGATGGCCTCCCAGAAGTTATCTGTAACCTCACCAGTTTGAAATCACTTGATGTTGCCAGATGTAGAATTTTGTACCTACCAGAGAGGTGAGTCATAATAATAGTCACAGTTATGTTCTATCATAAAGTAGTTATCTCCTCCATAATATTATACAAACGAATATAACTTCTTTATTAAATTCTCCCCTTGTTACTAGTTTAAAGATACTCATCAAATTTGAAAATATACATAAATTATTTCTCATTAATCAATTACAAAGTCTTATGAATGGACAGCGGTAGCTATCATTTAACATGACAGTAATAATAAAGAAAAATACTAGTAAGGATTCTTTGCTTTAATTATAATAATAAAGAAGGTTAGTGATAGTAGCTATCATTCAGCTTGTGAATCATCAAAGGAGATGCAAGTAAATATATTCCTTTATTTGCCTTGATATTGATTTAGTTTTATTCAATAAGATAATTGAGAAGCTCTTCTATCAGGTTTTTGAGTGGGATGTGTGTCTACACGTAGTGGGCATGATGTGTATCGTAGTGTGTATCACGGAGGTTTGTGCACATGGGGCTTGAGCACCGGTGGGTGTTTGTAAGTGAGGTGTGTATGTGTTCTGGGGCGTGTGTGTTCACGTACATGTTGCGTACATGGTGTATGTACACATGTGCATGTCTGCTGTGTGGCACACGCATGTCTCCCACATCAGTAGACCACTAGAGCATCTATGCAATGGAGAGGAATTAGTTACTGACATATGATTGTAAAGTACTCCTCTGTATTCCTCTCTTTTCATCTAAAATAGAGTGTTAGGTCTATTTAGTGTACAGTTGCTCTCCTGTACATACTCTAGTACATGTAGTTTCTATGGTAACTTCACCTTTAAATTGCTTCTACTTCTATGTTATCAAGTATCTCTAAATTTAATCAGTAGACTGTAAAAGTTGCTCTCCTGTACATACCCCAGTACATGTAGTTTCTATGGTAACTTCACCTTTAAATTGCTTCTACTTCTATGTTATCAAGTATCTCTAAATTTAATCAGTAGACTGTAAAAGTTGCTCTCCTGTACATACTCTAGTACATGTAGTTTCTATGGTAACTTCACCTTTAAATTGCTTCTACTTCTATGTTATCAAGTATCTCTAAATTTAATCAGTAGACTGTAAAAGTTGCTCTCCTGTACATACCCTAGTACATGTAGTTTCTATGGTAACTTCACCTTTAAATTGCTTTTACTTCTATGTTATCAAGTATCTCTAAATTTAATCAGTAGACTGTAAAAGTTGCTCTCCTGTACATACTCTAGTACATGTAGTTTCTATGGTAACTTCACCTTTAAATTGCTTTTACTTCTATGTTATCAAGTATCTCTAAATTTAATCAGTAGACTGTAAAAGTTGCTCTCCTGTACACACTCTAGTACATGTA
Organism: Watersipora subatra; assembly: GCF_963576615.1. Classification (NCBI taxonomy): domain Eukaryota; kingdom Metazoa; phylum Bryozoa; class Gymnolaemata; order Cheilostomatida; family Watersiporidae; genus Watersipora; species Watersipora subatra. The sequence goes on along the minus strand of NC_088711.1, from coordinate 46,666,894 downwards.
GTTTCTATGGCAACTCAACTTTTAATCTAATTCTAGTTTAGTTTCACATTCGTTTTGTAACACTTTATAAGTTTATAACTCACACTTTTTTCAAATTCGTATAAATTATATTCCGCTATAACTCCATTGCATAGTCATAATCAAACACTGCTAGATGATACCAATTTCACTTATTTGTTTCTCCAATGACTCTTATAATCTTTGTTTGCAACTCTCATTTCTCAACTCATTATATACCAGAAGCTGTGTAGTGTGACTCAGTACAGTGTTTGCTTATGGACAAGAGCTGTGAGGTGAGGCTTTAGCATGCTTTGTACAAAATAGTTCGGATTGTTGAGTAGTTCATTTCAATGCCCTGCTTCAAATTGTTGAAAATGTTGAAGTATTTGTAGTGGTTAATACTCTTATACTCAGTATTTCTGATGTTTACAGACTATCACAGCTTTCTCATCTTAATGTCCTCAAGCTCGATGGTAATGACTTCCTTGATGATTTCCCAGAAGTTATCTGTAACATCACCAGTTTGAAATCACTTGATGTTGCCAGATGTAGAATTTTGTACCTACCAGCGAGGTGAGTCAGAATAATAGAACTTACAGTTGTGTTCTATCCTAAAGTAGTTATTTCCTCCATTCGTCTATATATATATATATCTATATATATATATATATATATATATATATATATATATATATATATATATATAATATGCTCATGATATAGCAATGCTCATCACTTTTGTGATTTGAGCACTCTGGTGTCAGCACATTGACTTTCTTGAAGTCTGTGAGACAACCTAGTTGTTTCATGGCAGGAAGTCAACTCTCATTGGTAATGGGATTTGTGTCACTTGCCTAAGCTCTGAGCTGCACTGATGAGGCTTCAATAGCCGAAACAGTACTGTCAGTAGCATGAGTATATATATATATATATATCTATATATTTCTCAAAGTTTGTTTGTCATCTGTTGTCGTCGTATGCTTTCCAGCATTCCATTTATAGATCTTAAAATCTTGTAATAAAGAATTAGCATCAAAGAAGATATAATCTCGGATCCTCCCGTTTGCAAGTCCAGCGCCGTACCAGTTAGGCCACAGAGATCGATTCCTTCACCAGTTGATATATGTTGCTATATGGGAGCAAACACCCATTGGCTTTGCATACGACGCAGGGTCATGGCATAACATCACAAAAAGCTGTTGGCTCTCATTATCAAGTGTAATCAAACCTTCCATTGGCAATGTACCAAGCTAATAGCAAGTGGGACAGGCAACTCTCATTACATAAAAGCCGGTTTTTATTACCCGGGCAACATCGGGTAGCACAGCTAGTATATATATATATATATACATTTTCAAGTTTGCTTGCATGTGTGTCTGTCCTTCAGTATGTCCGGCTATAACTATTAAAACCTTAGAATGAAGAATCCATATAGCAGAAGATTTGATCTCGGACCTTCCTATTCGTAAGTCTGTTGTAAATGAACGTCGAAGATGTGCACTCCCATTAACTTATTGTAAAAATTACTGCAACCACGGTCTATAAAAACCTGTTAGATTGATCAGAAAAAGGAGAAAAGTTGTCAATGAAAACCAGTAATACTGCAGTTATAGTACAGTCTACAAATTAGAAGAGTTAATCAAGTTTTTCTTTGGTGCTTGGCCAAAGGGGTGTTTTCGGAAAGATTTTCAAAGGGATTAGGTAATTTACACATTATTTACAGTTCTTACATTTCTTATAAATTCCCTATAACAAAATCATTCATGGAACGGATTATTTACGTCATAGGAGCGTCTACTTTAGTTCATTTCAATGCTCTGCTTCAAAGGGCGGCATTATCTTAAACATTTGTGTTCCTACAAAAAACTTGACTTTTATTAACAACTCCCATATCAGTAAGCCTCAGCATAAAGGAAATGATGTATTTGTAATGGTTAATACTGTTATACTCAGTATTTCTAATATTTACAGACTATCTCAGCTTTCTCATCTTGAAGACATCAGGCTTGATGATAATGATTTTTCTGATGGCTTCCCAGAAGTTATCTGTAACCTCACCAGTTTGAAATCACTTGATGTTGCCAGATGTGGAATTTTGTACCTACCAGCGAGGTGAGTCATAATAATAGTTACCGTTAATAATAACAAAAAAATACTAGTAATGATTCCTTGCTTAAATTATAATAATAAAGAAGGTGAGTGATAGTAGCTATCATTCAGCTTGTGAATTGTCAAAGGAGATGCAAGCTGTTATATTGCTCGGGGGAGCAATTAATCACTCACCGTGAACTCAAGATTACAAGAGGCCTTCAGCTTCGTCTCCAGCCACTATATATCCAAGGGGGTCATGTGTCTCCTAGTTGGTTAAGCCGTAGTCGTTTAGTCTGCGGTTCTTTATCCCAAACGTGTTACATATTGAATATATATAGCATGCCCTTTTTTTCAAAACCACAACCCTTATCCAATACAAATTCTAATTTCGATACTCCCAAGGTTCACCTGAGCGCAACCACTATTAGCAGAATAAGTGATCTCTTATCAAGCAAGCGTTAAATCCAATCAAGCGGGGTTATCAAGCCAAGCTGGTTAGATAAACACAAGAGCCTTAAGTCATCATCATAGTTACCAAGTCCAAGATCAGATATGTGTATATAATGGGTTCTACTCACCCATTATTCTGTTTACTTACGCGTCTTTATTCAAACGTTTAACAACTCATATTCCTCCACATTAACACTCTCCCTGTACCAATCAGTTTTTCTAGGTTCCACATCCATTGCAACCGGGTTACCTGTAACTTTTGGCTCAGAACAGCAAGCTGATCGTCATTGCCACTTCCATCTGCTATCTCAATCCCTTCCTCTACACTCTCAACGGAGCTGACAGGTTGGACCTTACTCCTCAACCTTGCTCTCCACACTACTAGCATCTCTGCTAGGAACTACTCTCTCAACGAAGGTTTCAGGTTGAATCTCCTCTTTGGATTCCTCAACCTTACTCTCCTCTCTAGTGTCTCTACTAGGATTAGCAGTAAAAAATTCATTTATAATACTCCATACCATATTTCAGGGGTGGCTTACTAACATGACATGAGCTAGTCATAACTGGTTCTCTACTAACAGGCACAAATTCACTTATAGAATTTCTTCTAGGCAAATCATTACCATTTCCAGGAGTTTCCCCCTCGTGTTCACCAACTCCAAGAGTTTTCTCCACACGCTCAGCAACACCAGGTGTGTCCTCTCCTTGTTCATGGATCTCTAAATCAGGAATCATGTCCTCTTGACCTTCAGATAAATCATTAGCATTTTCTACTATTTCAGAGTTGCCCTCTTTTGACGAGTAACTAGACAAGAGAAGACAATTATCATCAGAATTCTCAGATGATGTGTATACGTCATCAGAATTCAACAAAAACAAGTGTTTCCTATTTCTGTGTATTTCATTCATGCCTACCTTAACCCAGTAACTTTCAGGAGATTTATCCTTTCTCAAAATGATACCTTTGGAACCTACATCAGTAGGAGCTTTTACATAAACCGTTTGACCAGGTTTGAACTCGTCTAACTTTGAAACTCTCTACTTTTTTCCCACCGTCTCTTAATTTTTTTTTACGTCCAACTTCATTTTCTTCAAACAGTTTATAGTCTACATCACTTTCATATGGGAAACCCAAATTTGATCTACGTAATAGCTCGGCCAAAAATCGAATCACTTAGTGTATATCCCGAAACCAAAGGTGTAGTCCTATACGCAGACAGAGCCACATCTTTATCTTGACTTTTCTCCCATAATCCTTTAACGATTTTTACGGCACCTTCTGCTAAACCATTAGAACAGGGATACCGTGGGCTACTAGTAGTTAAAATGAAATCCATTTTCTCTCCAAAGTTTTAAGTTCTTTACTAGCATAACAAGTTCCATTATCAGACATGATAACATTAGGTATACCAAATTGAGTAAACAGATACTTGAGTACTCGAATTATCTCTCTAGCCGTTTGAGATTCTATATGCAAACATTATATCCACTTCGATTAATAGTCTATAGCTATTAGATAATATTCGTTATCAAACACAAGTATATCCGAACTTATTACCTCCCATGGTTTAGAAGGCATTTCTGCTTCATACATGGGCTGGTGTTTGACTTGACTATGCATAATGCAAACATTACATCTATTTATATAATCTGCAATCTCCTTACTATAACCAGGCCACCCAAAATGGCGTTGAGCTCGTCTGCGGCATTTTGTTATGCCCTAATGACCTTCATGACAAATTTCCAAATGCTGTGGTCTCAATAACTTAGGAATGTACAGCCTAGAGTCATATAACAACATATTATTATAAATACTTAGTCTTTCTCCAGATCCATATAAACCTATCAGTTCTTTACGAAAACTATCCAGTTCAGATGGCTAACCAGAATACAAATACTCTATACACTTAAGAGCGTCTGAATCTTTACTAAACTCTTGTTCAAGTTTCTCTTTTTTAACATCCCCATATGCAGAAGTGGAAACTATCGAGTTAACATAAGCTTCTACTTTATTACAAACAGCTTTACTTACCTCATCACAAACAGCACCACTGTTCGGACGGCTAAGCAAATCAGCAATGAACATATCTTTTCCAGGAGTATGGAAAATATCATAATAAAATCTCATTAGTCTTAACTTTTTGATTTTGATTTGATTTGATTTTTATTGCGTAATAATAACATGACAGTATGAGTAAAAAATACACAGAGTAGCAATAGGACATGCCAGATAGCCAGAGACTAGAGTCAAGGCAGCCCCAGCAAGCAGTAGGAAAAGAAACAGAATCAGCGATAAACGCACACTCCGGAGCACCAGAGTCAGGAAGGACAGTCCCAGGACGCCCACAGGCGCTCTACCAACTTCGCCTTCAGCTGACCCGGAGCAGAGCCCGCACAATCACTCAAAAATTTATTATATAATTTCATTGCACTAAAAAATATCGATCTCTGTCCCTTAGAAGACAAACACTTTTTCAACTTTAATTGATTTTTACTTTTTAAACGGGTATCTTGACAATGATCTATCATAAAATCTTGCAACTCTTCCATGGGGAAAGAATTTGTTAAAAACATTAGCAGGCGATACTGGAATAAAATTTCAATTGGCATTATTTTTAAAATTTTAAAATTTTTAGAAACTGTTTGATTTGGTTTAAAATTGAGTATTATTCTGATTGCCTTTTTTTGCAAGATTAAAAGTTTGTTTAAATCAGTTTTGTTGCCGTGGCCCCAAAACTCGATTCCATAAATTAAAAGAGAATAGAAAAAACTGTAGTACAAATTGATCATGGTTGATTTGTCTAGGTAGGGGCGAATGAAACGTAAAATTAGTAATATGTAATTAAGTTTTTTGATGAGACTTTGGATGTGTTTTTTAAAAGTCAAGTTGTTGTCTAACGTGATACCTAAAAATTGAGTCGAATCTTTGATTTGTAGTTGAGAATTGTTTAAAGAAAGGCTTAGATTATAATTTTGAGTGTTTTTAGACGGATTTTTGAAAACTACTTGAAATGTTTTACTGTTGTTTAAAATGAGTCTGTTTGATAGGCACCATTCATTAATAATATTTAATTCCTCTTGGAGTTTAGAATTATCTGTTGAAAATATATTGGTGTCATCTGCGAATAAAATACAATCCAAAGCAGGTGCAGCATTTACTAAGTCATTTATAAAAATTAAAAATAAGAGGGGTCCTAAAATTGATCCTTGTGGAACACCAATCGTAATTGCCCTCATTTGCGAACAATCAGTATCTGTTTTGGTAAATTGAAATCTATTTTGGAGATAACTTTGAATAAGAGAGGAAGACTTTACACTAAAATTGTAGTAAAAAAGTTTGTCAATTAGAATTTTGTGATTAATCGTATCGAATGCCTTTGAAAAATCTAAAAATACGCCCTGAGTTATATTACTTTGATCTAAATTAGTATATAAAAATTCCATTAGACTGTTTATTGCTGTAGTGGTGCTTTTACCTTTTCTAAAACCAAATTGTTTAGGCGACAAGATGTTATTGGTTTCTAAAAAATCACGTATTTGCAAAGACAAACATTTTTCTAAAATTTTTGATAAAGCAGGAAGAATGGAAATGGGCCGGTAATTAGATGGATCTGTTCTATTTCCTTTTTTAAATAATGGAGTTACGCGAGCTATTTTTAAACAATTTGGGAAATTAGAAACTTAAAACGGTGTACTCTTACAGGTAGTTTAGACAAGTCCTTTACACCTAAAATCGCAATTAAAGGCTTATGGTCAGTTTCTATTTCTAATTTTTTACCAACCAAACAGTAATCAAACTTCTCACATGCCCATGTCGTAGCTAAAGCTTCTTTTTCGACCATGGCATATCTACCTGTAAAGGTTGACTTGCAACAAATATCACATTACAGTTATTTGATATTAAAAGATTCACCATGTTTTACTCTGTTGTGTTGTACATGTAGCTGCGAAATATGTGGAAATGTGATTACAAGCTCTTAAAAGCTCAAAAACGAACAGTTAATCGCAGCCACACGAGACCGCCGTAGTTTGGATTCTCTTTCCAAAACGGCTCAAATGTGACGTAGTTGTGGTAGATGGTTTCTGTTTACACTTTCATGCAACCTTATTCGTCGAAATATTTTCACAGATATACTTCACGCATTCAATAAAACCATGTCTATTGTTCTAACGCGTCTGTTTTATTGTCATTGTAATGCTGTCACTTTTAGCAGTGATATCTTATAATTTACCATAAAAATTTGTTTAATTTTTTAGCCTTAGTTTGAAAGAGTACATATCATTGTCTGATAATCATGACGGGCCTGTTGGTCACTTGTGATAATCGAAAAGTGCTGCCGAAATTATTTGCGAAGTATTGGGTCACATGATCAGATTACGACTTGCCGATTAGACCAGGCTGAAACAAAACTGTAAAGTAGCGAGCATCTATATTTGATACGGGGTCTTCGGTAAAACCCGAAGTGTTTGTCATAAACTAGCGCTACAATAATTTTTATATTGAGCTTTTTATTGGCCTTTCAATTCACATGAGAACATCACGTGACAAGACAATAACCAAATTTCATGAATACGTCATCGAAATAAAGAGATTCCAATCCACGGCGACTTTTCGTTTTTGAGCTTTTAAGAGCTTGTAATCACATTTCCACATATTTAGCACCTACAACATAACAGAGTAAGACATGGTGAATCTTTTCATATCAAATAACTGTAATGTAAATTTTGTTGCAAGTCAACCTTTCAGTTTCAGTCATTTTCCTAGAAGCATACTCTACAGGTTGCCATGCACCTTCTTCGTTATACTGTAACAAAACTGCACCTAGTGAATTTCTACTAGCATCAGCCGAGACTCTATGTTTAGCATTTATCTTGAAAGTACATAATACTGGACTATTATAAATTTCTTTCTTAACAGTTTCTAAAGCTTCTTGTTGGTCAGGACCCCAAAACCATTTTGATTTACTACCAGTTACTCCATAAATCAGAGTTCATAAACCAGCTAACCTTTTATTGAGCTTCATCAAATAATTAACCATTCCAATAAATCTCCTGGCCTCCTTTTTGCTCCTCGGAGGCTTCATCTCAACTATAGCTTATTTTACCTGGTACTGGTTAAATACCAGAACTGCTAACCAAATATCCTAAAAACTTCACCTCAGTACATCCAAATTTACATTTTTCTTTTCTTAAAGTCATTCTAGATTTCTCAATTCTTTTCAAATCTCTTCATGTAAACGTTGCCAATGTTCGGTTACAATTTTCCTGTAAACTAAAATATCATCCATCAAACATACAATTCCGTGAAAACCTTTTAATATCTTTTCCATTTCCCTCTGAAAAAATTCAGGGGCTGAAGATATCCCAAAAGGCGTTCTCTTAAAGCAAAATCTCCCCATGGGGTTACAAAAGTCGTTAATTCCTTGCATTTCTTATCAAGTCTAACTTGCCAAAATCCAGAATTAGCATCAAGTTTCGAAAACTACTCCTTTTCACAATTTACTCAACATGTCTGATATCTTACGTAAAGTGTATACTTCCCTTCTAACACATTTATTCAAATTGGTCAAATCTACACACATTCTAATCTTACCACCTTATTTTGGAGCAATGGTAAGACCAGAACACCAATCAGTCGCCTTTTCTATAGGTTCTATAACCTTACTTTCCAAGATCTTATCAATTTCTCTTTTAGCTTTTTCACGCAAACCTGCTGTGATAGGCCTGGGAGCGTACAATCTAACAGGTTCAGCATTCCTATTCAAGCCAATACTGAAAATACCAGGCATTGTTCCTAGTCCCTTGAAAGTTTTAGGAAATTCCTTCAAGGAGTCAAATTCGTTTGCACACAAATCATTAATAACTGCTAACAAATTCCATTTCTTAATTTCAGGCATACCTAAAAGATTTTTTCTAGGACCTTCAATTACGAGACATACATAAACAGAAGTATCAATAGTTCTATAAGTACTCTTAATATCTACATCAGCTTCTCCTAAAACGTTCAGTCTTTTTCCATCAGCTCCATTCAAAATTTGCTCGGGTTCTTTTAAATTCAAACCGAGCTTTCTACTAGCTTTTTCAGTCAGATTAGATACATCAGCTCCTGTGTCAAAGGTAAACTCAATATATTCACCATTTACAGATAAATTTCTGACAAATTTCTTGCCTAGTCAGCTGCTATTTCTAGACTCAGAAAACCTTACTCTGGGAGTAGGACTTCTTCTCCCTTCGCTACTTCCACTACTTTCATACTTATCTCTTCTTTGACTCCTACGTAACCTGCAGTCCTTAACTGTGTGCCCTTTGTGAGCACAAAAATAGCATCTTACCTCTGGACAAAATCTGATTTCATGTCCTCTCGTTTACAACCATAACATTAATCTCCCCCTGAAGGTGAATACCGTCTAGAGCTTTTGCTAGACTTATCATATTCCCTTGGGGATTACCTATCTCTACTTCTCCTACGCCATTTGAGTGGTCTTTCTCTACTAGAATCTCTAAATGAACCACTATTAGTCCCTAGTAGAGCTCCTTCTATGCTTGCTATAATCTTTACTATAGTCACTTGACTTCCTATATTTACCATAACCTCTAGATTTAAATTTCTCTCTAGAAGATACTCTATTCACTTTTCTTTCATTTCGAATCATAGTCAAATTTAAATCGATTATCCTTACCCTCTGATTTGTTTCCTACTGCATCTACTTCTAATTTTACATTAGAATTGCCTGCCTTAACAGTTTCCATAGCTCTTTTCGAGTCTCTAGCTATTTTTTAGCTCTCAAAATACTTGAAAACTTAAATAATAAACTGAGATCAAAGAGAATATTCTCTCAACCCATTTCCTGCAATAGCTAATGCATTCTTGTCTCAAAGCATCATGTTCAGTTCCAAAAGTCATTTTTCCACTTAAATCTTCAATTCGTAATGAACAATCATTTTCATTTTCTCCTATAGCCTGACTAGCTGTTACAAATAGCTTTGTTTTAACATAAACAGTTTCTTCAGATTCATAAACAGTTTTAAAAAAGTTCCATGGTTCCCTTGTATGTAGAAGTTGCACTTTTTTGATCAAAACCTAAATATGTCAAAGCTGCTCTACCTGCCTTACCCACGGCATTCAACAAAAATACTGATTTCATTCTACCTCTAAATATATCAACAGTTTCTTCAACGCCATCTACTGTAATTTTTTCTTCACCTAATCTCAGTGTGATCATTTCAACACTTAAATCAAACTCAGCTAACCAATTTTTCCATGATCCTCCAACATCGTCGTTACTAGTTTCGGAAAATCATTTAAATTCAAATTTCTAGCTATATTCAAAATCGCTTACACTTACCTTCGAACACCCTTCGGAGCCTCTATAATACTGTGTAATCACCACTCACCTTGTATAGTATCACCCACTGATCACAGAAAATACACCACGGAAAATCACTAACCACTGTATCACCACTATCGATCGCCAATATCACTAGTTATTCAACACTACACCACATTATAATAAATTATCACTGATCACAATTCTCCCTGAACAATCCTGCCTACGACGCCATGTTATATTGCTTGAGGGAGCAATTAATCACTCACCGTGAACTCAAGATTACAAGAGACTTTCAGCTTCGTCTCCAGCCACCATATATCCAAGGGGGTCATGTGTCTCCTAGTCGCCTAAGCCGTAGTCGTTTAGCCTGCGGTTCTTTATCCCAAACGTGTTACATAATGAATATATAACATAAGCAAAGATATTCCTTTATCTACATTGACATTGATTTAGTTTTATCATAGATATACAAACCTAGATTGGCCAATAATGGCTATTCCCACTGGTTGCCTTGTCAGACTTAAATAGCATGACGTTATGTCATTGTATTGTACCTAATGCTTGGCTGCACTGTTGTTTACAATGGAGCTAATGAGGAGAAGGTGACAAAATTACATTTGTTTTCACATAAAACCCTTCTTGGATACATAATCCAGTAAGCCAAAGCGATTCTGTCATAATATCTGATAACCACCATAGATTAAAACTATAACTAAAACTATAAAAGTTATGAAATGTTGCACACAAATCATGAGCCATCAGGGCTTTATTTGCCACCCCCTCTCCTATCCCCTTCTCTCTTTTCGCCTTCACTCTTCTCCCAAGAGGAAGTGGGAAGGGGCAAAGATAGAAGAGGGAAAGGAGAGGGGGGTCAAATAGCCCACCCACCCGAAGAGCCAGACCCTGGCTAGGTAAATGACTAATATCATGCTGAACTAAACATGACTAAATATGATGAGTATGCAAGTATGTCATAAGTCAAAAATGAGACAGAATGATTGTTTTACAACTGGCTATGTATCTCATTCACTAAAGCTGAAGTGTAATGATTGTATCACTAGCACCGTGGATGTTACCAATTATGATGTAAACCAAGCAACGAATTCCCTAATCACAGTTAAGAATCGTGGTGGCTTGACTTTGTCTTTGCCTGTGGTGATTGAGATTTGCAACCACAGTGAGAAAGCGACGAGAGTGTTGCTTAGTAGTGCTGGATTGGTAAAAAAACTTTCCCAGGCTAGCGCTAATTGCCACCATGGAGAAGTTGCTGAGGTTCAACATCATGCTATTGTTTATGTGTAATCATCAAGCTAGTAGCCTAGCTCGTGAGATAGCAAAGAGATAAATTTCGATTAGGGCACATTATGAAGCAAAGAATAGAGCTGGCACGGGTAGCTCGTCTGGTCTTGACCCACCGGGTCGGAGGTGCTCTAGTCGGGTCACCCTACCCTTAGGTCTTCTTATACAAAGACACAGGTAGGTTTATGGCTAAATAAGAGCGATTGTATATCGCTTTTTAAGTGCGATTGAAATAGTCGCGTATAGTCCTAGCGCGAAAGGACCAGGCGAAATAAAACAAGGTGAGTTCAGACTATATTTTTACGTTTGGGACAGTAGTCTTCGGACTATAGGTTTCACAACGTTTTTTGACAAGAGATAATCAACATGGCGGTGATCTGGGAGTTCATGAAGAAGCCGGTCAAGAAAGGGAAACACCAAGTTATTTGTACAATATGCGAAAGCAAGTTAAGTTACAAAGAAGGGTCCACTTCAATACTATTGAGGCATTTACAACGAAGGCATCCTGAGGAACTGAAGAGCGTGTCTAAGAACCTTCAATTCAGCAAATTTATTTTATTTTTAGTTTCTTTCACAAATACCAAAAGTTTTAGGGAAGTGGTTTTTTTTTGCTTTCCACTATGCTGGGTTATCCATTTCTATATTTGCAAAGTATTTCTTAATTAGTCTATTCTTGTTGATTATAATAACAGTTGAAAATAAAATCTGTAATAAAAACACTAGCCAAATCATTCCATTAATCTATCAGCCATTGAATAGCACTGTTCCACCAATGTCTAGCCATAAATTGTAAATTGCATCTATAAATCAAGCCACAAAATATAATGATTGGTGTGATAATGGGTTCTTTTATTTTAGGTTATTGATGTCACAACATTAGGCTGTAATAGAACTATCTCTTAACCTTAAATGAATAAAAAAAATAGTGCATGCTGACCCGATTCGACTCGATCTTGGCCCTCATTGCTGACCCTGAGTCTGGCCCGACCCTGCATTCCTTGGTCTCATTCCAGTTCTAGATAAGAAAGCTACTGATTTCTCTTCCCTGATCAGATCAAAACTTCACAGGCTCATCATATTTAGTCATGTTTAGTTCAGCATGATATTAGTCATTTACCTAGCCAAAGTCTGGCTCTTCGGGTGGGTGGGCCATTTGCCCCCCTCTCCTTTCTCCTTCCCTCTTTTCCCCTTCCCCCTTCTTCTTAGGAGAACGGAAGGGGAAAAGAGAGGAGAGGGGGTGGCAAATAAAGCCCTGACGGCTCATGATTTGTGTGCAACATTTCATAAGTTTTATAGTTTTAATTTATGGTGGTTATTAGATATTATCACAGAATCGCTTTGGGTCACTGGATTATGTATCCAAGAAGGTTTATATGTGAAAATAAATGTGATTTTGTCACCTTCTTATTAGCTCCATTGTAAACAACAGTGCAGTCAAGCATTAGGTACAATACAATGACGTAACGTCATGCTATTTAAGTCTTGACAGGCTTTTTCCCTATTAGCCAATCTATGTTTATATATCTATGAGTTTCATTCAGTGAGATAATTGAAAAGTTCCTATCAGCTTTTTCGGGCGGAGTGTGTGTCTGTCTACATGTGAACATGATGTGTATCGTAGTGCGTAATCGTGGAGTTTTGCGCCCATGGGGTTTGTGCATGGGGAAGTGTGTGTGGGTGGGGTGTGTACGTGTTTGGGTAGTGTGTGCGTGTGTCTACATGGTGAGTACACATGCGTATGTATACTGATGCGGCACACGCATGTTCCCCACATCAGTAGAGCACTAGAGCATCTAGGGGAGAGGAATTAGCTACTGACATACGATTGTAATGTACTCTATACTCCTTTCTTTTCATCTAAAATAGATTGTTAGGTCTGTCTAATTTACAGCTCCTCTCCTGTACTTACTCTAGTACATGTAGTTTCTATGGTAACTTCACTTTTAATTCAAGTTTAGTTCAAAGTTAGCTTTAACACTTTTTTATAACTCACACCTTTGTAAAAAATTACCATTTTATACAAAATATACTTCACAATAACTCCATAGCATAGTCATAATCAAACCCTGTCAGTTGATTCCAAATTCACTTGTTTGTTTCTTCAATGACTCTAACAATCTTGGTTTGAAACTTTCATTTCTCAACTCATATACCAGAAGCTGTGTAGTGTGACTCAGTACAGTGTTTGCTTATGGACAAGAACTGTGTGGAGGAGCTTTAGCATTCTTTGTACAAAACGTTTCTGATTACAGAGTAGTTCATTTCAGAGTTTGGCTTCAAATTGCCAAATTATCCTAAACATAGTTGGTCCTACAAAAAACTTGACTTTTGTTAATAACTACCATATTAGTAAGTAGTAGCTTAAAGTAAATGATGAGGTATTTGTAATGGTTAATATGTTTATACTCAGTATTTCTCATGTTTACAGACTATCACAGCTTTCTCGTCTTCAAGCCCTCAAGCTCGAGGATAATGATTTTTCTGATGGCCTCCCAGAAGTTATCTATAAGCTCACCAGTTTGAAATCACTTGATATTGCCAGATGTAAAATTCTGTACCTTCCAGTGAGGTGAGTCATAATAATAGTTACAGTTATGTTCTATTGCTGGGTCTTCCGGATCTAGACCATAACTTTGATGTTCCGTGTACCACACTGACAACGTGGGCACAGTAAAGACCCACCTCTGTCTTCGCACATTGGGCAAGTGAAATGGCTACCTGGCTCTGTCAGACTGGACGCGTTGCAAATTGCATCCCGTCAGGTTAATATGACAGTTCAAGAAGAAGCCCTTGATAAGTGTTAGGACCACTCAGGGTAGCTTAAAGGTTGACTTGCAACAAAATTCACATTATAGTTTTTTGATATGAAAAGATTCATCATGTTTTACTCCGTTGTGCTGTAGGTGCGAAATATGTGGAAAGGTGATTACAAGCTCTTAAAAGCTCAAAAACGAACAGAAAATCGCAGCCACACGAGACCGCCGTAGTTTGGATTTGCTTTCTAAAACGGCTCAAATGTGATGTAGTTGTGGTAGATGGTTTCTGTTTACACTTTCATGCAATCTTATTCGTCGAAATATTTTCACAAATACACTTCACGCATTCAATAAAACCATGTCTATTGTTCTTACGCGTCTGTTTTATCGTCATCGTAATGCTCTCACTTTTAGCAGTGATATCCTATAACTTACCGTGAAAATTTGTTTAATTTTTACCCTTAGTTTGAAGGAGTACATATCATTGTCTGATAATCATGACGAGCCTGTTGGTCCCTTGTGATAATCGAAAAGTGCTGCAGAAATTATTTGCGTAGTATTGGGTCACATGATCAGATTACGAGTTGCCAATTCGACCAAACCAAAACAAAACTGTAAATTAGCGAGCATCTATATTTGATACGGGGTCTTCGGTAAAACCCAAAGTGTTTGTCATAAACTAGTTCTACGATAAGTTTTATATTGAGTTTTTTATTGGCCTTTCAATTCACGTGAGAACATCACGTGACAAGACATTAACCAAACTTCATGGTTACGTCATCGAAATAGAGAGATTCCAATCTACAGCGGCTTTTAGTTTTTGAGCTTTTAAGAGCTTTTAATCACATTTCCACATATTTGGCACCATTAACACAACAGACTAAGACATGGTGAATATTTTGATACCAAATAACTGTAATGTGAATTTTGTTGCAAGTCAACCCTTAAAAAGACTAGTCCTTGCGGTGTTTCTCTACTAGGAAAACATGGGAACACTACCAAGCATTCTCACCACTGGACCGAAGCATGCCATTTATTATTAGGCCTACTACTACGTTCTATCCTAAAATATTTATTTCTTCCATAATAATATATAAATGAATATAACTTCTTTATTAAATTCTCCCTTGTTATTAGTTTTAAGATGCTCATCAAATCTGAAACATGTCAGTGAGTGTAAGTTTGTGAGTTCCAAACGAATTTCAAATGAAGCAGATTTCAGATAGATGGAATTACAAAGAAATTATAATCTGTCCAATGAGGACCACTCATTTTAACGTATTAAAATATACATAAATTATTTCTCATTCATCAATTACGAAGTCTTTTGAAAGGACAGCGGTATCTGCCATTTAACATGACAGTTATAATAAAGAACAATACTAGTAATGATTCTTTGCTTAAATTATAATAATAAAGAAGGTGAGTGATAGTAGCTATCATTCAGCTTGTGAAATATCAAAGGAGATGCAAGCAAATATATTCCTTTATCTACCTTGACATTGATTGAGTTTTATTCAGTGAGATAATTGAGAAGTTTTATCAGTTTTTTTGGGTGGTGTGTGCGTGCTGCGTGCGTGCGTGTGTGTCTACATGTCGTGGACATGATGCGTATCGTAGTGTGTATCACGGAGGTTTGTGCACATGGGCTTGTGCACGGGGAGGTGTGTGTGGCTGAGGTGTGTATGTGTGTGGGGTGTGTGGGTACACGTTCTGTACATGGTTTGTGTACACATGTGCATGTCTACTGTGTCGCACGCGTGTCTGCCATATCAGTAGACCACTAGAGCATCTATCCAATGAAGAGGAATTGGCTACTGTCATAAGATTGTAAAGTACCCATCTGTATTCTTCTCTATTCACCTAAAATAGAATGTTAGGTCTGTTTCCATTGCAGTTGTTCACCTGAACATATCCAGTACACATAGTTTCTATAGTAACTTCACATTTAATTCTGGTTCTATGTTATTTTCATAACACTTTTTAGAACTTTTCAACTCACACTTTTTACAAAACCATTTGTTCTTACAAAATATACTTTGCTATAACTCCATAGCCAAGTCATAATCAAACACTAGTAGTTGATTCCAAATTCACTTGTTTGTTTCTTCAATGACTCTTACAATCTTGGTTTAAAACTCTCATTTCTCAACTTATTACATACCAGAAGCTGTGTAGTGTGACTCAGTACTGTGTTTGCTTATGGACAAGAACTGTGTGGAGGAGCTTTAGCATGCCTTGTACAAAATGTTTCTGATTAATGAGTAGTTTATAAATTAACTTTTTGTATCTTTACTTAAACAAAAAGAAAATCATTTACCTGCGTTGAACCAATAGAAACTATGTTTACAGTCAACAATGAGATAAGCTTTGCAAAACCCTAATTTTTATCGCATTTTCTTATCCGCCATTACCAGCCGTATCAGTTCCAATACAGCTACTGAAAAATTTGTAAATTGGAGATCAATGCACTTCTGTTGTGTATCCATTGAGTACAAGTGCAAATATTAGTGACACTGATTATCTCATTTTTAGGGTTTTAGTAATAATAATAATAATGCCGGAAGCTGTAGTAATAGTGGTGGATCTTCTCACATATCGTCGAGATTTTCACTGTTTTGCAATGTTATTTTCTTCTTGTGATAACTTTTTCTTTTTCAATGGTATTGTGTTTGGACTTGGTAACAAAGCCTTTGTTTATCTTAAATCTCATGTTTTCCAGTAAAGTTGTCATAACAAAAAGCATTTTAATATGACCCCAGGAGAAGGTCACTCCAAAAATTCGCAAGAAATTTTATTAATTTAATACATGATGTATACTGGGTAGTAGTCTCTGGTGAAAAATTCATTTTAGTTGCTTTGTTATAATAGATAAAAGAGAAGGTGAGAAGAAGGAGTATAGATCATGGACATAGTCAGCCATCATTTGACAGCACCCTTAGGAAGAAACTTTACCTGTTTCCAGGATACAATCCATCCTAGCTCGTCTGAGTGTTTACCAATCATTCAGTGTCTCTCTCAAGTTTGTATTGTCATATAGTGTCTACTTATAGACAGAGCATCTGACTGGTGATTGTATGATTACATGTATTTTTTCTTCTATTCTCTACTGTTGTTTATTGATACATTATATTCATATCTGCTAGGAAATTTGCATGATGATTCTCCTGATGTGTTTGAATCTTTCCAATTTTTTAACTTTTGACTGCGACTATCTAGAATCAAGAGCCAAACATGTTTTGACTATCAAGTGCTGCAAAACCATATGGTTTTATGGTTAGCTCTATTATTATTTGATGGTCATGGACTATTGTTATTTTAATCATATTTATGGTATCTCCATTATTTTTGGATGATCACGGACTTTTGAACATCTTCCCTTAATTAGTTTAATTGTCTAGATATCTAGCAGTGTTCTGTATCTGTATTGAGTTCTATAGCACACTATGTCAATATTTATTCACATATTTTTCAGCTGTTTGTTTTATATGTTCACTAACAACTCTTCCAGTCACCTTGTTTATGGCACATTCTATCGCTTTAATCATATCTTTTTCCTATTTGGATTCATGCTCTCCTGTGCATTGTATCGGTAATAAAACATCTTTTACTGAAATTATCAAGGTCATTCATTGGTTTAATTATTTCATTTTGCAGAATAATATTTTTACTTGATTTCTCAGAATTTTTACATTTTTAAATAAATTTTCTGAAGTTCTTTAAAACAATGGATCAAGTCTTTTCACTCGCTCCACAAGGAAACAAACCACTCGAGTGCAAGGCAATGAATGAATATATAAAAATCTCAGTAAATATATATGTAAGAGTACAGTTCAATATGCAACGAACATGCAGTAAACTTGACAACGAGAGACATCCAGGCGCTCTGCTGTTGGTCGCTTCTGCAACGTCTTTTATAGCTCCTTACAGTCACTTGGCTCTGTCCATCAGGAGCAAGGTGGGCCTACAGCCCAACTTCTGCTGACCGGGAGTGTTACCGCGGGACATGTTGTCTGTTGATTCAGGCTTGGCTCAGTGGTGCCGTCAGTCGCCTCGTGGTCAGCTTCTCTCTCTGGCCCGGCTCTGGTCACGACAATTATTGCTTTATTTGGTTTTCACAATGTCTGCCAAGTATTCAGTCCAACAATAGTCAAGTATTTGTAACGCATGTCTATATGATGCTACCCTGATTAACTTTGTTTATTTTATCAACCTGAAATTTGTAAACTAAACTTGGCAATAGTTCAACTAATTTACAAATTAGCACGTTACTCACTTACCCATTCGTTAACTGTTACATTTTTCCTACCACTAGTTGATCAATCAATTCAGTTTAGTAGTATTACATTCATTTCAAGCAGCGATGCACATGTTAAACTTAACTGGTCAGACAATAGAAGGAAAACTCCATGTCAAACACGATGTAATCATAATGTGAATACCACACTGGTCAAACTAAAACCATAATCAATACAATGAAATTGATGCATGTAAATGTGTCACTAACACAGGCGGACTAGATTGGAGAGACAAGCATTGCTGGACTAACTTGTTTTTTAAAGGCTGCAAAAGTTATTTACAAAAGTACATTCAGCCACCTTATCTTGCGGTGGTATTATGAAAGAATGGAACAAGTGAGGTGAGCATCTTTAAGCTGTTCTTTTCAGGTAAAGTATAAAACTATTTAATTATGGACTATTTCTCTAATACAAACTGGTTCATAACTGATCTACAGCTTATTTCAAGCCCTTATTGCTGTACATAAAATTACTAATAATTATTCTTTTTAAAACCGGAGTAGAATTCAAAATTATATCTAAAAACTGTGACAGCTTGCTTGGATGCATTTTTATAACATTCATACCGGTTTTTATTAGCTCTTTTTGAATCCCATTGGTTAGTTGTTCTTGTTTTCTTTTTTGACTTTGTCTCTTCTAAATAATTGCTCTAACGCATTTTTTAAAGCCATCTTCAAACTTCTGTCAAAAAGAGGTTTATAGCCAAGTATTCTAAACTTAGGCATGGCTGTCAGATCATACCTGCAAACTCTTACGCATTGGGCGTGAGACTCACACAATCACCCCAAAGAAAAAATGAAAATGCGTGAGAAATGCGAGAGATTTTTGCCCCATTTTCCACAATTTTATATATACTATCATTGATAAATCGATTGCCCCAAAACCAAATCGCAAGTATTTCCCCACTCTTGGGTTGGCAGGCCTGTGTCAGATCGAGGACAAACTTATTATTAGTTGTAGTAGTGACTACATCACGCAGTCTTGAATGTTAGCTATACTATTTTCTCATAACAATCGAAATTTTAAAATCACTGATTCTGCCCATTAAAGAATTCTATGAAAATTTTTTTTAAAACGATCTACTCTTTAAAAATTTAAATTTTTATAGCTGTGCTCAGTTTCATGCATTGAACAATGTTACAAAGGTCAGAGGTCATAGGTTACAAAGGTCAGACCATCTTAAAACCATCTGGTGACCTCTAAACAACACTCTACATCTGAACTATGAGTTAATATTAGCCAACTTACAGATAATTTAGGGAATTGAAATTTAATTTTGAAAATTTAATGTTTGCTGTCCAGGCTAGTAAGATCATGTGACCATCTAATACATCCTATAAACTGATATATCTCAGGTTATTGCTAGTTGTTCAATATGAAGGTGAAGAAGTAACCTTAATGCAACTGTTTAAAACTACTCCATTTTAAATTAGTTCAACTTATATTATGTTGTTATGAATTGTTAGGATAGCAGTCACAACACCTGGTCACTAGCCAAGTTGGATAAAGTATTTTAATGTGAACTAACAGCTGCAGACTATTTATACTAACTCTTGCTAGTCCTGTGCATTGTGGGAGATCAACATAAGTAATCAATGTGTATAATTATCTAATGAACTGGTCAGGTGACCAAATGGTGAAGTTGTAGCGTGCTTGCCTTTGAAACGGATGCTCAGGGTGTGAGTTACACACAGGCCTGTATTCACTGTTTGCAAGTTGGGGTGGCTAATGTTAGGCGACTAGTTTTGAACACCTGGGGAAGCGCAGGGGACGGTGTAAGTACCCCAACAGGTTTCTCTTATGTAGGGCCTCAGCTGGGCCTCTCATGTGAAGTTTTAAAAAAAATTTATCGGAAAGTATCAATATTTTTTTATTTTTTGAGATTTGTTTTGTTTTAGGTGATGTGACTGCCAGGATGTTTTTAAATTGAAATAGGCAAAACTTGACCGCAGCTAAAACGCTCAAAAAAAGACACATTTTTCTTTTGAGCTTTTTAACAAAGATCAATTTTACCAATTTTATTTTAAGTTCATCCGGAGGTTTCCACGCTTTCGATAGGACATGGCCAAGCGGGTGTTTGGTAAAACTTGATCTTCTGCATACCTTTATAAAAGTCGTTAACAAGAATATTTTGCCGCCGATGATAATAATGACGCCTAAGAACTACTAAAAGTTGATGTTTGTCTCTATGGCTTGGAATAAAGTGATATTATACAGCGATAAAAACAGTCTCCATAGCCGTTGGGCAAATAACTGTTCGAGTAAATGATATTGAGATCGAGTTATCTAAAGCAATTTGTCATTGCGTGTGGGCGAACCAAACAAATCCGTTCGCGTTAACCTCGTGTTCGAGATGAAATGTTACATTTTATCCGAGGGCGAGTTATCCGAGTTTGACCGTACTTAGCCACGGAAAATTCCTAAAAGGTTGGTGTGACTCAGCCGGCCAGCCGCACCAGGAAATACTGGCCTGACTTACACAGGAGGGAATATTTTTTCTTATGGCTCCTAGCGTGGCTTCAAAAGGACGAACACAGCACTTATTATAGTCAAGTTTACTGTCTCTATTTATTGACTGTCCATTTGTAGAATTGGTAGTTAGCAATATAAATGTTGTTGGGTGATTATTTAATCAGGGTAAAGCACTCTGTAATATTTTGTATGGTCTGAGCTTTTTTAGAAAGTTAAAAATGTGTAAAACAGTAATGACACAATTAGCTGGTTTTCTTTGGTTGCAATTGTTGTTAGTAGTCCTCGGCTTTGTCTTGTCTGCACACCATGTGCTTTAATTTGACTAATAGCAAAGCTTACGTCCTGACACCTGGTTCATTGTCAGGGTGAATCAATATGTGGTAAAACACAGTGTGCGCAGGCTGTAGGTAAATATCATGACAGTGGCTTGTGCACTGAAGTTCATATAAGTTGTGGGAGTTGCCTCGTCTTACCACAGCAATTGCAGTCTTGCTCAAACTCATATTGTAGGGGTACAATGTCAAATAGCAGCAAGGCTGATTTATTTGGTTCATCAAATCAGATTTGTGTTAGTGTTGTCTCCTGTTGGCATAAATTATTACTCATGCTAAGACGTAGCCATAGATGTGCATAGCCATAGATGTGCATATCCTTGTGATGCAACCACTCAGCTAGTAAACCTATGAGTATTGATTGTGTTGACTAGATATAAAGCAACAGCATGTATGTAGTATAATCTTCTAAGAGTGATAATAATCTTCTAAAAATGGAGTGAGTAGTCTGTTATAATTACAACAATTCCTTTTCTATTTATTTATTACAAGCTTGTTTTTCAAAAGTTTATTACTTCCTTTTTCAAAAAACACTTTCTTTAGTTTTTGTAAACTTTTTTATGAGAATTTCTCTAACTAGTCTGCTAGTTTTGCAGCACAGGATGAGCATCAAGATTTCTCACATTCCATAGAGTTATATTTACAGAGAAATGTATTTAGAATAGATTAGTATTTTGCTGACCATTTCACCTCTTGGGGTTAACTAGTTAAACATATGACCACGATATAGCAATCAATTCACAAACAAGTAATTGAAGATTTGTGTAATACAGTTTAATTGTTTAAAATTCAGTCAATAGTACGAAAAAAAAACAATTGAATGCCAAGGGTTGAGAAAGACAACCATAAAAACTGAAAACTTTTACTGTACGTGACACACACAGTTTGCTATCACGAAATTCTATGTATCTTTGAACTACATTTAGTTTCTACACAGCAGTTAGACAGAATTTATCATATCAATAGAGTTTGTCATAACCACATGTATAATAATGAAGGTATTGCAATGGTGAATTAGTAAAGAGATGATCTGTAACCAAGAAAATATATATTATTGTCTAATAATTCATTTAGCTTGTCAGCAAAAGTTCAGTGTTAAAACGCAAAGGGGCATGAAACCACCTAGTAACTAAATTCATACCCAAATTTGAACACTCTCAGAAATAACCATTTATGTTAATACAAACAGTGCCAATTAGAGAAAAAACACTCAAGAGCTGCCATATAAGTAGATACAACTGTTATATCTATCATTTAGTATTCGTACCCAAGTTGTGTTCCTCGCAAAGACAATAATTTCAGTTAATGCAAACAGTGTCAGTTAGAAAAAAGCAATGAAGAGCTGCCTATATGACTAGACATAGTTATTGTTTTTATCTGCCCTCTAAAACACAGCAACGGAAGGTTAGGTGAGGGATAGGTAGAATACACCGAGTTTGTATTGAGGTAAACTGAAATACATTACGTATTTTATTACGTATATAACTTGTTTGGTATTCTTCACTCCAGCTCATAATCTGTTATCTGTAACAAACAGACAAGTCATCTAAACTATTAATAAAAAACAAAGTCTTTAACTTCTTAGATTTTACATTTGACTCAGATTTTCCAATGTAGATTTTTAAACAGCAGACATGCCAACCTGTCAACTAGGCCGCATTAAGCAGACCTGCCGATTTTTCATTTCATTCACACTTCAACTTTTCAGTGTTGGTATGAAATAAGCAAACTTATCAAACTTCCATCACACCGGTGTAACTTGAACAAAAATGTCAACCTGCTTTCTTAGATTCTTAAAACTTCTTAGATTTTACATTTGATTCAGAATTTCCAATGTAGCATTTTTGTTCTCAACTTTGTATATCTCTCAGGGTTGGTTATGTTGATGTCAAGGATGAGAAGCATACATTTGTACAAAGTAGTACAAAATTGCAACATATAGAACACTATATATATATAGATATTGATACAATCAAACTCCTCCATACAAAGGAAACCCTATATACGCTTCATATGTCTGTGCCACCGTGTGTTTAAAATGATAAACACCTTTTGGCAGCAAGGAATGTTATTATAACATTCTCATTCTCTTGAATCCATTATTTATATAATAAACTATCTATGCGGTTTATCAATTTAGTTTCCTTTTTAACTGTATGACCCTTCACCTGGTGAAGAGGACAGCAGAGCATTTAGCAAGACTGACTTTTGAACCAATTAAAGAAACCACAAGGCTAAATTGGGTTGAAGCCAAGAAAGAGGGCAAACGGCAGACATGCCAAACTGTTGAATAGACTGCACTAAGCAGACTTGCTAATATTTTATTGCATAGATGTGCAATGAGCTGACGCTTCAGGATATCAGTTGCTATGAAATAATATAATAAGCAACTCATCAAACTTCCATGACACTGGTGTAACTTGATCTAAAATGTCAATCTGTTATCAAGAAGAAAAAAACATTCTTATGAGACTAGATCATAAATTTATAGTTTGTTGATCATTTTGATATCTAACATTTCCTTGACAGTTCCAGGCATCATATAGTCAAGTAACTTGTCATTTGATAGTTTTAAGAAACTACACTAGTGGTAGGTACAAGAATCCTTTGTATCAAAGACTGATAAAAAAATTAGAGCACTTTCAAAAAATTATGTTTCAAAGTTATGCTACCTGGTATGGATGTTTATGATCATGTTTGCAATGCCCTTAATGCTGGTGAGCTAACTGTGTTATTATATATCTGCTGTCTAAAACACTCAGAGTGCATCTCCAATCTGTTTGACTATTCATTATATTTTTACTTCTCCGGAAAACTCACCACACCTTATACCAGACACCAACACCTCACTAATTTGCATTCCAAAACATTGTTATTTAAAAAGAGCGTTTTCTCCCAATATATATAAATTACTTCATACTTTTTTAATTTATTTTGCTTTAGTTTTTTCATTGTCTAATTTTCTTTTAACGGCATCACTGATGATAATAAAATTCATGTCAATCTATCTAGGCTTAACCATCTATCGTATTTCTAAGGTGATAGGTCCAAGGTAGTTTCTACTGGCCATAGCTATCAGAGATGTTTACCTATCTCTTGGACACATCTGACCTTCAATATGTCCTTATATGGGCTGCTCTTATTTGGCTCCTAGTAGTTTTGTGCTACTGCTTGTGGTTTGTATTTAGGCTGGTGAAAGCTATAGGCTTTGATCTATCTTGTAGATTTCAACCAATTGGAGTGGATTCCTTGGAGTTGAATTTACATCTAATAATTCAGCTGAGATAAATCCACTTACTCTCCCATAATAGGCTTGTCCCGACATGACCAACCAACCTGGTATGCCTCTTCAGATGTCATCATACCATCTCGCTTAGAGTAGTAGCTCTGATAAACTGGTGTTTTTGACCTTTGGTGTTACAAAAGATGGACTTTCCCATTTGGAGGCCATAATACATGTAGATATTGGTGCTAGCCTGACTGAGACTACATGAATTTAAAATTACCAAAACTTATTTAAATATAGTTGTGTTTGTAGATTTGCTACATTTTAAAATTATATTTCAGATTATTACAGGCAGAATTCCCACTTTCACTCATTACAAAGGAAACCCTATATACGATTCATATGCCTGTGCCACCATGTGTTTAAAATGATATACACCTTTTGGCAGCAAGGAATTGCTGCCACAATTTTTTTTATCTCTTTCACTTTTAATCTTTTAGTAATTAATAGATAACTCCGGATATTTTGTAAAGAGTCGATCAAAATGTGTTTGTACTTATTGTTATTTATTGTTCTAATTCTTTTTATCAGTGCCACTTATACTACATTTTTAGGATTTATTCATTTAAAACAGATAAAGGAAGTTATGAAGTACTGCTTGATTATATTGAGTATGGTAAAACTAAATGATGATAAGGAGAACTGCATACATTTCTGCTTATTTACAAAATTGTACAGAGTTAGTTTGCATGATGACACAAAGATAAATATTAACTCAGTATTTACATCATATGTTAAAAGACTCATATGTTGACCTGATTTAAATTGATTTTGTACTGTAGTTTTTGGGATATGATCACGATTAGGCACTAAAATGCTACATAAATTTGCTAGAGGAATTTTCACTGCTCAATCAATCAGCCGGTTCCAGATTTCTTGATATTTTTTCTAGAAACTACCAATTTAGCCCTCTGGCTACCAGACCACTCAGCAGACCCTCTTCTATCCTGCCACTAGAATTTTAGTTTTTGCCTCTTTGGAGAGCAAAGAACAGAACCCTAATCTATTCTAAAATCTTTTCAAACTCACCTCTTTGGCTATACAAAAAAACAAAAACTAGACAACTTTTTAACTTGTGGGTTGACTGTAACTGCAGTACTATTGGTTAGCATCAACAAATGTTCTTTCTTTTCTGATCAATCTCACTGGTTTGATAGATCATGATTGCAATAATTTAACAATAAGTGATGGCGAGCGCACATCTTCGACATTCATTCACAATGATTTGTTTATTTTTTCTAAACCGCACAGTCTATTCTGCAAAATAAAACTAATAAAAAATATTTTATAAGTCCACAATAAAGCAGAACAAAAAATACTTTTACTATAAAAAGCGGTACCACCTGTTTATCGTCTATCTGTATCCGGGGCAAAGGTTAGGATAAAGGCAAACTTTTGACGATTTTCTAACTTGCGACATTCTAATTGGTAAACCAACGTTGTAACATCTACACCAATTAATCACTTCTAAGTATTCATGAATAATTGCGCAGCTACCTATTCTCTGTTTCGTCAAAACATCTGCCGATCTATCATGAGGAACTCAAATGTCATGAAAATTGTATAGATAAATATAATATATACAACACTATAAGCACTTCATTTTCCCTTGCAAGTGCAGCAAGGTACATGTAGGTAGGATATCATTCAAATTATATTTGAGAACATGCCTTACTCGACAGTTTACATTATGTACAATTTTTAAGTAGCGCAAAGAACAAACTTCACACAAAGTATTTACCTGATCTGGAATTTGCGTTATATAAGGTATTTGTTATAAAAGCCTTTTATTGCACAGTCGTGGAAGTTAACCAAAACCCAAACAATCAGTTTGAAAAACATATTTCGGGGTCATAAGTAGTTCCTAAAAGCCGCCTTAATGCAAAAAAACTTCTTACATTAAATCTTTATAACCATCTAATATGCAATTAAATGGATCGCAAGTACAGTGATTTATTAACTGTTGAAAAAGTTGATTATACTGTTGATACGATTGGGTTAAAAAATTTATATCTTTAAAAAAGACGTAAAATTTGATTTGCTAATTGTTGTCTGCGACTTCTTTTATGACTTTGCTGGTTGATAAATGATGCTGAAAAAATATCTTGGTAAGAGCTCTTGATAAACTGTTGATGTACAAGATATGATAGAGATGCAGAGACTTGAACCAATTTGTGACTACCCTAGGACACTTTTGTATTCGCGCCATCTAACTTTCTAGGAGTCATCCTCTCGCGAAAATTGCATGAGCGAAACTAAACTATCATAAGAAACGAGCGAAAATGCGAAATTAAATAGCTTTGTTCATTGATATCCACAATAAACTCGTCCTATAGAAAGACCTAGATGTCATTGATAGTCCAAGAAACCAATGGTAGCAAGCGATCAAATTGAATTATCGATCTCGCACACACATTTCTACCTGCTGTTTACAAATACGAACTAGTTCCACATTAAAAAACTTTCTTACTAGCGAACTGGACCTGAGGAATCTAATCTGTTTGTTCCACTGCATGTATTTTCACATCACTATATTTTCGCACACATCAGAGCCGCGAAATTAAGTTGCAACAAAATTTTACTCTGTGCGCTACTCACGAAACTAAATACTAGTGAAATAAAAGTGTCCTAGGGTATAAAAGCAATTTTATTCTAACCCAAATGATCAACAAGTTAATCAAAGTTCTGTTTTTCCTAATTGTTGAAGACTATTAAAATGATTATTCACCCAGGAAGCCTCATCATATAAAATGATGTGTACATACACTGCATGAAATTACTTTGGTAAGATTGAAGGGCTGTTTTAATAAGAAAACTGCTGCCTTGTTACATATTGACAGCTAAATTATATTAAATTTTTGAATTGAATTTTGTAATCTCATCAAGACAATTCTTGCGAAAAACAATGTTGAAAATTATTAGTAAAAGCTTTATGTTTGCAGTAGCTTGGTTAATCTAGGTGCAAAGTGATATGATTATAAGAAGCGGTTAAACCATTACTTGTCTAAATACTGTTTGAGAGTTGTGCTATCATGGTACTTATGTTCTAGAATAGGCGTTTTAGCTATTTGGTTTGTATTAGATTTGACTGCTTTGTAACAAGAACTAATGGTTGATAAGTTAATATGGCATTGAACTGTGGAATGGTGAGCAATTTTGGGGAAATTTTGTGCTGACCCTATTTCTTGGCTGTTTCGCATACAATTGTTTGTAATGACAGTTGTTTTGGATTAGTAATCAAATGAGTAATCTGGACTAGAGGTTTATTGTTAGTGATAAATATTATCATTAATGCGCCTTATATTTAATTCCATAAAACTAGTGGTCACACATGGTGTAATAAAACCGAAGTTGAACCAAAGAGCCCTATGCACAAATATATCTAAAAATAATCTCAGTCTGTGTGTGTGAATAACAAATGTTCTGTAAAAAAGGCTGTACTCTATAACTTCCAAAAATATAGACATTTTGATGTCTTTCATTTTGAACTAAGACATTTCCTGTGGAGTCGACCAGAGTGATTTTAATACTATGTATTCGTAAAAGACCTCACATTCCGTTTCGTGAGCATGCCATCTGAAAAACATGGACAGTAAGGTAATTTTAATGGCATTCAGCTGGAGCAAAGCTTTACTCTTTTTATCAGCATCAAGTGCAGTTTGATTAATAATTGCAGGTAGCTGGGCTAAGGCCTTGCCGAAGCATTTTGGAGTAGTTGATTATGTGATCACATACCACGTGAACCGACAAAGAGAAGTGAACATGTACTTAATGGTAAAGGTCTAGCTGGACCATTCTTCTGTGGAGTAAATGCTGCAGCACCTATATGGACGCTCATTGACATATATGGCAACACCAAAGGGGTTGAATTTGTGGAGGAGTTTTCATCTCTCAGGATTCAGTTTGTTTAAGTTGTGTTTATCTTCTTTTTATTTGATTAAAATATGAGCTTAATAAACCAATACCTGTCCAAACAAGGAGTTGTTTTATCGTGTCATAAATTCATCAGTTTATTTTTGATCAGCTTCAGACTACTCTATTTGCCTATTCAACTTGAAGACAGTCTTTCTGTTTTTTTTGAATAGTTTATGGTGTCTACAAGTAATACAAAATGTTTCAAGAATGATTTAACTGCTCTTTTCTCAGCAGTTTAATTTTCATCGCGTGTTAATGTGCAACATCAAAATTTTTATAGTATTTTCAGTTGTAATTGGAAGCTGTCTGCCTTTTTAAAAGCTTGCCTTAAAAACATCTAGTGATCCCTTCGAATGATTCAAAAGAGTTCTACATTCAACAAATGTTCTTAGTTTTGTCAATGATATAAACCATTTGATCTCAATAAAATCACTATGAAGTTCATTCACCCAACTAACAAGTTATTTTCTGTGTGGAATTTGTTTATTTTACCAAATAAATCAACGAGTTATTTACTTACATTAATATAAAGCTGATTATTTCAGTAAGCACTTCTACAACATAAATAATTTTTCCAGGAATGTTTACTTTGTTGGGAATTTATGTTATAAGAACAGTATAAACTACATGTAAATTGCCTAATTGGTTCAAAAATCTTTCCAAACTTCCCCCTTTGGCCATTCAAGAAGGAAAAACTTGACTCAACTTTTTTAATTTATTGGCTGTACCGTAACTGCATTATTATTGATTTGCATCGACAACTTTTCTCCTTTTTACGTAACTGGTCACTGCACTAATGTCATTGATTTTATGGACCTTGATAGCAAAAATTTTAAAAGTTGATGGACATTTTTGACGTTCATTTACAAGAATCTGCTTATTGTTTCTAAACAGCAAAGTATATTCTGCAAAGTAAAACTAATAACATATATTTTGTACATCTAAAATAAGGCAAAATCACAAAATCTTCTAACTATGAAAAACAGGACTACCTGTTCGTCGTCGTTCTGTATTCCGGGTTAAGGTTAGGATAAAAAAAGTAATATTCAACAATACTCCAACTGGTGGCACTCAGTTTGGTAGACTGATGCTGACAGCTATCTTATTTTCCTTTGTTTTGACACACTTAACAATCTATTACGACGAACTAGAATGCCACGAAAGGTGTGTATAATTATATATGATGTTAATGTTTTTTCTTCCGTAAGAGCAGCAAGATAAACCAACATTCAAATTAAATTTAAAAACTTGTTCGGCTTGATGCTTTACGCTATATGAAATTTTTTATGTTATCTTAAGCAAAAACTTCACCGAATTTTTTAAAAATAGTTTGAATATACGATATAGAAGGCATTCGTTATAGGAGTGTTCATTGTATTGGAAAAACTGAGCAAAGAAATCCACGTGTCCACTCATACATCCCATCACAGGTGCTCGCATTAGACATGTCATACTGTGGAGGTCTGACAGTTGGTGTGACATCCTGTAACCCGAGTCGACTCATTTCTCAAGAACTCCCAGATGATTCTGACCAATTGCTTGACAGGCCCAAGTACTGGGTTGTACAAAAAGTGGTGGAAGTGGGTGACAAGCTCTTTGACGGTTGGCACTGACAGGAAGACTAGAAGATAGGCAAGACACAAAACAA
This sequence comes from Watersipora subatra, assembly GCF_963576615.1. Lineage (NCBI taxonomy): Eukaryota > Metazoa > Bryozoa > Gymnolaemata > Cheilostomatida > Watersiporidae > Watersipora > Watersipora subatra. The sequence goes on along the minus strand of NC_088711.1, from coordinate 46,637,016 downwards.
ATTATACAGATAAAACCAGGGAATATTAAACTGGTAGTGACTTTGCAAGCTAAAATATAATTATTCATTGTCTGCATATTTGTTTTTGCTATATTCATATAGCTAGTAGCATAGGAATTGTTTTCATGTAACACCGCCATTATTGAGTTAGTTTTTAACGTAAGGTTGTCATTATTGAGTTGGTCATACTTAGGGTTTTTAGACATTTGATCTAGCGACAAATTTTTACTGTGTTCATTTTTTGAGCCAGAAAATATTAGTTTTATCATAAATTTAGGTATTGAACGCCAAAAAGACTTCAAAGTTTCTGTATAATTTTCAGGTGATTGCCAAGTTGGCTGTATGTCATTTTTATGTAACATCAGCATCAATGCAACTATTGACATCATCGGTTGCCTCGGTTACCTTGGCCCCTCTAAAGGTTTTTTGTTTTTAAAACTTGCTATGTTGAGAGAACTATCAAGGAAGCACTTCATATCAAAATGAAAATATTTTGGTGTAGGTCAAATAAAATGAGAAACAGAACCAACTAAATGTAATAGTGTTAAATGTGAATGTGAAATAGTTAGCAAATAGAGTAGCTAAATTAAGTCTGTTTTGCCAAGATTACAACAAAAGCTGATTTGGTAATGATACAATTAATACAAACTGAGAAAACAAAATAACCACTCTGAATGTGTTGAATTAATAATAACAATTGGTGCATGAAAGTGTGTGTATAAAAAGGTTACTGTTCTACCAGAACCTATCCATCAAAACTATGAATACGATATGATACTGGTACCTCTCGACACTGGTTCAAATGTACAAATATAAAAATGAAATATCGAACTGTCTTTGACTGACCGAACGGAGAGAGAATGTAGAGGCTATTTCTACTCAAGATAATACAATCGTTCACGAGAAAGGTATTGACCATGACCGCGATGTAGCGATTGAACCTTATGAAAAAACCAGACATAGAAGATCACGAAAACATGAAAAAGCATAGCGTTTCATAGAGTTAATAGAATATCAATTAAAAAAAGGATATATAGAGTATACATAGTAAAATTTAGGAATTGTAAGATCTTTCATAGTTTCGTGGATAGAGAATTGGATTGCAAGCCTGGGGTTGCAATCTTCGTCAGTTCGAGTCCAGCAGAATGTGAAATTTGTTGTCGAAGGTTTTACTAGCTTTAGCCGGACAGACTGACAGATATCCAAACTAATAGAAAACTTTGACAAATATATACATGTATATATATATATATATATATATATATATATATATATATATATATATATATATACATATAGTTTGTACATATGAAGGGTTTCACAATTGTATATGTGACATTTATTGCTTCTCGCTTTCCCATTATACAGGGTCAGGCTTGACGCTATGCATTACGTTAAGTACAACACAAAGTAGTTAGTGTTCATTTTGAATACGTTGAGTTGAGCTGGTTGTACTGTACTCTTGTTCTTTTGCAATAAAAATAGTGTATTATCTCTCCTTTTGATCATGCTTCATTCTACAGGTTTTAGCTCCTTACTGTTATATTCAATCTGTTTTCAACTTTGTGGTATCATTATTGTGCCACCTATTCAGATCCGTACTGTTTGATTAACATAACTTAGCATGATTCAAAAAGAAAACCAACAATACATAAAGTCTACAAATACCTGGAACCAGTTATCAAGTGTCACATACAGCCGACAGTTACTCAATCTGGGAACTGAATGTATCTTTATTTCAGCAATCTCTGTTAATACAATTGGTTACATATGAATTCAAATACTCAAGTAAAAGTGGATTCGCATGGACTTCTTGAAAACCATCTCCTTTGCAAGATATCTTAAAACCTTAAAATTATGTTAGCTGGTTGTTAAAGGTAGTTCACTCTATTTTTAGGAGCCTGTGTTCTTTAAATATTTATAGTTTCACCATGATCTATATGAATATCACACAACTGCTAGGTTTTCTCATGTTGACTATTATTTTAATCTGTATCGTTTAACTTAAATGAATACAATATTTAAGGTAATTTTAGTTCAAAAATTGTGTAAATTGAGTTGCTATAATGGTGGTTGAAAATATATAACCCAGCTATACATTGACAAATTGGGGGCTATGTTTGGCATGAGCAGTACTGAATGGTGAAATTATGACACAGCACTTGTGTGACTTTCAGAGACTTATCCACATTAGTATAACAAACAAATACCCTTTAGTAGTGAGAACAACCCCAAACCAACCATTTAACAGTAGTGCAGCCAAATTTTATTAAGATACTTTAAGATTTGTTTTCTATAGTGCAGACAACTCCATGCAAATAATAAAAATCTCATAAGATCCCTAGATGGAAAGTATTTAAAAAGTACCAGTGCAACAAAAAAGTGGAAAAAATTAGCTCAGCTGCGGACTGACTCAGCCAAGTATGAGAGATACCTCATGCTGTTGATGGATGACCTTGAACTATTGCACTATCACTTCAAAATTATATTAATATTACATTTTATCTAAGATATTTACCTGCAAACAAAAAACTAACAAATTTTTTAAATATGCATTCAAACAATTTGCTTTGCAAGATGTACATATTTTAGCAGTGAATGATTAAGAGTTTAAAGTTTAAGAGATTAATTTTTAAACTCGAATAATCTTTTCTTCGACTTACTACTGCGCATCTGTTGCTGGTATCCAATACTAACAAACTTGTCTTGAAAGTTGTAAACCTGAATAAAACAATATATCAGGTACGTTAATACGCCAAATCATTAATGTATTATTGTTAACACGTTTCTAAATTCTGCGTTTTTATTTGCACCAATTAATAGTGAAATGCCAAAGATTATGTCGGTTTAACTGAAATAATAATATTTCACAAGAGAAAATTTGACGGATTTTTGCTGAAAATCTAATTGGTTTTATTCATTTATTATGAATAATAATTTTTTTGGCTTCACTCCATTTATTATAAGTAATATGTAGGCAATCACATTCTTCAGCCTTCTTCCAATACCGCTATGCGCATTCCAGCACTCAAGGTTAAATACTTAGTTTATTAAGAAGGATACTTCGATGCACCAAAACAAGTAATAGTTAGATTTTGTGTAATATTTTATATTGTACATGTGAAGGGTTTCACAATTGTATATGTGATATTTATTGCTTCTCGCTTTTGCATTATACAGGGTCAGAGTTGACGCTATGCATTACGTTAAGTACAACACAAAGTTGTTAGTATTCATTTTGAATAGGTTGAGTTGAGATGGTTGTACTGTACTCTTGTTCCTTTACAAGAAAAATAGTGTATTATCTCTCCCTTTGATCTTGCTTCATTCTACAATTCTTAGGGTTTCAGAACCAAACTCACATTTGGCCCCTGAGTGGGACGCTTAGCCAACTCATGAAGCTCATCCCAAACCTAGCATCAATGATAGCTCCAATATCACAACTTATTTGTGAAAAATGTGAATGGTTTTAGGCTGAACCACAGCGACAAATTATTGCTGAACTCAATTATATAGTTTCATCAGATAAGGTCATTGCCCAGTATGATACCTCCCTTGAAACCATTCTCACAACAGTGACTCCCACCTAAAACTATGTGCATCACTTTTTCCTACTACAGACCTATAGAAACCGTTCTGTGAGCTTTGCTTCATCACCCATCACTGAAGCTGAGCCAGAAGGTTGAAACGGAAACAGAACAGATATTAATAAGGAAGCACACTCAGTTGCTTGGAAAATTGTTAGATTTAGTCAGAATCTCTATGGACCAACTTTCACAGTAGAAATTGACCCTAAACAATTTGTCACTTCACTGAACATAAACAATCTTGATGATATGCCTGTAAAAGTGTTGCAGTTTTGGCTAAGACTGATAACAAAGGCACTGACTATTCTCTATAGGCCAAGATCAAAACATCACATAGCTGGTTATTTTTCTCGTACAGGTTCTGTTTCAAACTACGCAGAGGTGCAATTCATTGAAGAGGTAGACTGCTTCAACAAAATAGCTATGCCCCATTATTAATTAGTAAACGGAAACTAGTAGTGTCAATATGTTGATCAAGTACTAAAATATGCTATGGAATTCAGTAACAGTAGCTTGCTTGTTTAGAAATCCGAGCATCCATCTTCGGCCACTTATTGGATAATCAGGCTCATCTTGCTGAAGATGACAATATACTTATCTACCAATAACAAGCTGAATTTAAAGATACTGAACTTCATACATGAAGGGAATCAGGGTTTAGTAGAATATCAAGCAAGAACATCAGGATGTATGATGGCCAGGGATGAGCTCAGACATAGATATCACTGTATGGCAGTGTGCTACTACCTTGCTTTGTCCAACTACCAGACTAGTTTTCCCTAAAACAATCAGATCTAGCTAATGACATGCCAACAGTACACTGTAAGTAACAATATCAATACATAAACATTTTAGTTCATGCAGATCGCATGCAGTTTTTCATTTTCTAATTCAAGAAAACCCATCCACGGGGAGAGCAGAGTACAGAATCTGGCTATTCCACAATGTCCTACTTATATTTAGACAGTGTTTACACTTTGCGTTAAGTGTTTGATACAAAGTAAAGTTTGTCCACTTTGGCTCGGCTTAGGGTCAATGATTATGATAATTTCGCGATATGTTAGCTATTTTGCTACCAAATTAATTTCTTCACCGAGGCATAATTACATAATCAATGAAAATTTTTGTGATATTGGTGCATATAAATTGTCATAAAACTTGAACTAAATGGTTTATCAAAAATCCTTTGATACCAAATTACCAATTAATCAGTATAACATTTTACATCCGCTGATGCCATTAAAATCCCACAAATGCGCTGCAATTTTTGCGACGACTGCAAGCGTGTTCGAGTCAAACAATTTATCACATTTATTACAGCTTATGGTATTATTATTACTGCTAAGTATAAAATAATCACTCAGTAGTTTTATTGTTCAGCAAAACCTCCGAAAGTTTAGAGAGTACTAAAATTAGAGAAACCTTTGTAATGCATCTGACACGTCTAGTCGTTGCTAATAAATTGTGATAAAAATAAAGTTTTGTTGTTGCAGGCGCTTTCCCTGCAGTCTCAGGGAAGACGTTGATGATCATTAATGTGACAAGAAGTAATACTAACCAAATCAGGCTAACTTGTGCAGCTGATGCTAGAGCCACCTGCATAACAACTAGTATTTGCGGACTCTAGACATTCTCTTAGAAACATAGATACTTATCGCAGGTATGTCTTGCAAATGCTAGTTCTAATAGTTATCAAAGTAATAGAAACAACATATTGCTAATCATGCTACGTTTTTCTAGTATTAAATTACCGTATGAATATATTCAGCTGCATTTTGTAGTAAGCAAATTGTTGGTTAATGAAACTATCACATTGCTGAAGTTTGCATGGGGTGATAATTTTTTATGTTATGTGTTGGCTTGGTATGAGTAATTACAATTTAGTAAGTAGCTCTGAGGTGTCATTAGATAATGAGTGCAGGTTAAACTATGACTAAGTGCAGTTGATGACTACTGGACTACATGTACAAATATCTCTGGTTATATACTTTGTAAATGTATTGCATTGGCCTATTGGTGAAAATAATGTTATGCATAACTTTATGTTCAAACTGAATGCCGAAATGAATGATCAGTAATTTAGTAAATAAACACTGTATACTTCCACATATAAGCTGGTTATAAAATGCCAAATAAGCTAATGTACTAAAGGGTCCAGCTAGCAAGTTTGCAGCTTGAAGAAGAAGCGTTCATTAGCATCTGTTCAGTTACAATATGCCCCCTAGATGCCATAACCACTCATTATGATTACTACACTCTGGTCTAGCCCTGGTGTCGTGACTTCTCATTGTGTGCAAAACAGTCTAGAGTGTTTGTTAGCCTGCCCAAAGTTCTGTGGCATGTAATTATAAGGTTACGCATGAGCCAAATTTCAGGAGTTGGAGCGAAGTTTTTTACAGGACATAGGGGCTATTGTTGCAGAAAAGTAGTGAGCCTTGCAAATCTATTTTAAGCCATTTGAAGGGTTCACCTAATAGTTAATAGCCACAATATAATCTTGTGAGAGCAGATAAACCCAAAATATAATATGTTGAGGTTTGATAGTAATCTATACAATAAAAATATAGAATATACACATTTTTTTGCTATCTGCCCATATTTATTTAAAGATGGCAAATCTATATTTTTTTAGTCCGCCCGTATCCTTTTGAGAAGACCAGTCTGAGTGCACAGATTTGGTTGATATTTTTTGCATGGACCCATTATTTGTACCTCTGCACTGGAGCATGGTAAGTAACTTATCAATGACACGTATAGTTGACAAAAACTCTGTACATCTCAATAGCATTAGCATAGGCTACACATCACATACCCTTCTTCATAGGTTTTTTTTCGGATGTTTAGCTAGGCTGTAGCAAAGATCACACACAAGATGCAAACATGAAATTCAAGTGCAGGGCATTCCTAGTTTATGATTACCCTGTTATACAATTTTTTTTGGCATTGAACAATGTTTTTCATGCCTGCTATACAACATTGTTTTTGCCATACGATATCGACAATAAGTTTTCTCAAAATTAAAAAGTGGCAGTCTGTGTGCTGAACTCGTCTGAATAACAAAGATTCTGATAAGCTAAATACTGAAATCTCTTTCACAACGCTTGAAAGAGATACGATTTTTGCTCTCTTTCATTTCGTTATAATTACAGTGAAAACGAAACCGGAAACAGGTGGGTGATAAAATTTTACATGAGGACAGAGTTGAAGTTTAGTAAAGTACATACTAAAACTTAGCTTCACATCTCTGTTTAGTAAGCTAAATTCACTTAAGTTAGATTCAATGTTATGTTATACACCTGTCTTGAAGGTGTGACCTATCTACAATACGTAGTGCACATATAACACTTTAATGTTACATTTTATTGCAGATCATAGCTACTAAATACCCTAGATACACTAAAGTTACTGTAGGTAACTATATCTATTAAGGTTAACATGTTATTTTGTAACTAGTTTTTAATATGTTCAGTACGTATATAAACTTTCTATGTTTTTTACCAGGAAATGTTTGCTTTAGATGACTACTATGGATTTCTATACTCTTCTATACGACATTTTTGCAAAATGATGCCAACACTGGAATGAATTAAAACCGCATGGCGAGGGTCCACTGTAGTGTGTTATGACAGTAGCAGAAATAGAGTTACAGTGCACCCTCGAGATAAGATTACCATGTTATACAAATTTTTTGCCTTCTTAAGTGGAACATAATGATTTTTCGCCTCGTCATACGAATCTTATTTCACCATACGAATTTATCCAAAGTTTTGCCTGAGTTTAAATTTGGCAGTCGGTGTGCTTTTCACAAACGATGAAACAGCTAACATGCCAACATTCTGCTGGCCAATATTTTCAAAAATCTTGAAAAAGATGCAATGTCCAATTTCTCTCAGTTCAGCATTCCTCAAAGGAAAATTTTTAAAAAGTATGCAAGCGAGAGCGAATATTCATTTTAGCGTTATAATCATATCTACTATAAACTTTTATTCATCATACGCATATAACTACCAATATATATTTGATTTGTTAGCTATGGAATCTGATATCAATAAAAACGTTAAAGGAAAAAAATTATTTCCAAGACAACAAAGTTGGAGATCATAAATAAATACGAAGGCGCCCGTATTGTTAATATTGCTAAGGCATATGGCAACAGCCATATGCCTTGGCATTATTAATGTGTATAATCCACAATTGCAACCATTATCAAAAACCAGAAAGCCATTATTCATTAAAATCAATCTTGTGCACATTCTATACATTACAAACTATAACCTCTTCTGGATCATTTTACAATGTACAGTAGACGCTCCTATAGCATATACCTCATATAACGTAAATTCCAGATAACGTAAAAACTTTCAGTGATGTTTCTGCTTCCTACAACGTAAAAAAACTCCTTCTGTATAGCGTTATATATAACTTATATAAAACTTTCGCGACACTCTAGTTCGTAGTGATACTGTAGACCATTAAATGTGTCGGCAAAAAGAAGAATAGGATAGATGTAAAAATTTCCATAAATACAAAAGGTTGGTGTAGGTGTTACAGCATCGGTCTACCAATCTAAATGCCAATAGTTAGAGTATCTTTTATCTTAACCTTGACCCCTAGGAACAGGATAGAAGATCAGTTAGATCTGTTTTTTATAGTAAAAAGATTTTCATTGCTTTGCCTTATTGTAAACATATAAAATATTTGTTAGTAGTTTGACTGTGCAGAGTAGACTTTGCTGTATAATAAGATAATAAGCAAATTGTAAATGAACGTCGAAAATGTGCTGTCTAATTTTAAATTAATAATCCCTGTCAAATTTTTGTGACATTACTGCAATCATAGTTGATAAAACCAGTGAGATTGATCATAATAAGGAGAAAAGATTTCAATGCAAACTAGTAATGCTGCAGTTACGGTCAGCCCACAAACTAAAAGAGTAAATGAACTCAAGCTTTCCCATTTTGCATGGCGATGGGGTTGAGTTTGGAAAGATTTTGAAACAAATAGGGCAATTCACATGTATTTTACTGTTCTTATAACTTAAAATTCTATATACTTTAAACGTTTCAGAAACGATTTATTTACTTTCAGAAACGATTTATTTATTTACTTACTGCCTACTGTACAAGCATTAGCTAGCTAGCAGTTGTCTGCATTGCCACAGCAAGCCTCATCCTCAGTAAGTGATCAAGTAGGCAATTTTCTAGATTTCACCAAGTTGGTTTGTGTTCTTTGAGCCCTCTCTGCACCAGCAGGAAAGCTGTTTTTCTGGCCATTTCTGCTTGTAAAGACACACAAATGGTAAAGTTTTCTTTTTAAAACCAGTAGCAAAGTTGGAATTGCGATCCCAAGGAGCAGTGGTCAGTATTACACAGCTTCCCTTAGCTTGCTTAATAAAAATCCACTTCATTTTGTATTAAATCTATTTTTAAGTGTACAATAGCATAACTAGCATTGATACGTTTTTGCCTTCTCTGCTTTACTCGCTACATGTACTGGCTCAAGTCCCATCACTCCAAAGTTATATTGAATAAAAAAATTTTTTCCATGCCATTAAATGGTCAAGTGTGTGAGAGAACGCTTTCGAGAACTGCATTGCTCAGCCTTTCTTGTCGAATTAGGTTGAAAAAAGTTCTAATGAGGTCGGCTAAAAGTTATAGTAAAAACGAAGCCAGAAACTGATGGGTGATACAAATTTAAGGATAAACAGTACAAGTTCAGTATAATGCTTAAAAATACATACTTAAACTTAGCTTTAATTGTGTGCGTGTGTTCCTTTGTGTGTGTGTGATTGTGTGTGTGTGTGCGTGCGTGCGTGTGTGTGTGTGCGTGAGTGTGTGTGCGTGCGTGCATGCGTGTGTGTGTGCGCGTGCCTGTGTGTGTGCGTGTGTGTGCGCGCGTGTGCATGTGTGTGTGTTACATTTTGTGTGCGTGTTTGGTAAGCTAAATTAATTTAATTTCAATTCAAAGTTTATATTACACATACGTCTGTCTTGAAGGCAAGAACTGCCTACAGTATGTGTTGCACATACCCCTTTGTAATGCTACATTTTAATGAAGAATATAACCAATAAGCCCACTAAATACTTTAAAGGTACTATAGGTAACTATAATAGTTACTAAGGCTTACATGCTATTTTTTACTAATTTTTAATATGTACAGTAATCGTATAAAATTTTGATGATTTTTTACCAGGAGATGTTTGCATTATATAATTACTATGGTTTCTATACCACTCCATACGGCATTTTTGCTTTACGATGCCAACACTCGCACAGATTGAAATCATATCCGGAGAGTGCACTGTACACTGTGCCACCTTGCTAATTTTTTGTTCTCGGTAAAAGACTGATATCACAGTAGTAAAACTCTATAAGTATTTATTTAAATACACTCTATATAGACAGTCTGTAGATTAAACTTGACAGTGCGGTGACCTTCAAAAGTGTTGCAACTTACAGTGTAAATTTTAATTATACATTTTTATATCTGACTAGTTGAATGCCAGGCGTTTCCCTAATAATAATAATAAAATCTTTATAGTAATAAAAAGGTAACTATAGTTACCTACAATGACTTTGGTGCATTTTGTGATCTGCAAAAAAGTGTAACATTACAATGTGCTATGTGCAGAACGTACCGTGGATAATTTTTACTTTTGAGACAGACATATAACATAAACGCTGAATCTAACTTAAATGAATTTAGCTCACTAAAGACATACTTGAAAGAAGTTGCAGTGTGTATTTTAGTAAACTTCAAACTTGTAACTAAAATTTCATCGCTGATGTGTTTGCAAATGTTGGTTTCTGTATGAACTTGGCAAAAGGATATACAGCATATAGTAAGAGCTAAAGAATCATAAGATCCTTGGTAGGCTTTTGGTTGGAGGATTGGTTTACAAACATGTTGTTGCATTTTTTCTGAGTTTAAATCCAGCAGGCTGCAAGCTTTCAATTCTAAGATTTTAATAGCTATAGCTGGACAAACCCAATCACACACAAACAAACTTTGAGATATGTATATATACAGATATAGACAAGAACTAAGAAATTGATTTGGCACTCAGAAAATAAGTTCGAAGCCTGCTCCGCCTGAGCTCCTTTGAAAAAGAAGCCTTGCAAGACAAGCAGAATACAGTGAAACTCGGATAAATCGCCCTCGGATATATCGAACACATGGTTAACTCGAATGGATTTGCTTGGTCCATTCCCACGCAATGATAAATGGCTCTAGATAACTCGACCAAAACTCCGTTAACTCGAACAGTTTTTTGCCAAACGGCTACCGGGACGGTTGTTACTATCGCTTTAGAATATCACTTTATTCCAAGCCATAGAGATAAACATCGGCTTTTAGTAGTTCTTAGGCCTCGTTATTACCAACATCGGCAAATATTTTTCATTAGCGACTTTTCTAAAGGCTTGCAAAAATCAAATTTTACCAAACATCCGCTTAGCGATAAGCCCTCCGAAAGCAAGAAAAGCGAGGTAAATTTTGGATAACTTTAAAGTAATATCAGCAAAATTGATAATGGGTTTTTAATAGTAAAGCAGTTTTGTAATAACTGACTTACTGCAAAATTGATCTTGGTTAAAACGCTCGGTAGAAAAATACGTATGTATTTTTTATGAGCGTTTTAATTGCGATCAATTTTTGCCAATTTTAATCTGAGAACGTCCTGGCAGTCACATCACTTAAAGCAACAAACAAATCTCAAGTGATAGTAAAATATCTATACTTTCTGATTAAAAATATTTAAAACTTCACACAAGAGACCCTTTAACTTGCAACAAGCAATCTATGCTTTTGATTGATATATAGTTTGTATATGTACATGTATCTACTGATAAATACATGCACTTATGACTGTCCTGATAACTTGAACGCTCTAATAACTCGAACACTTTTGCTCGGTCCCTTGAAGTTTGAGTTATCCGTGTTTCACTGTATCTCTGCACCTTCTCATTATGTGTGGTATGTTGCATATGCTGATATACAAATACATTCATATATATTTAGCAAGCACTGCGCGGTTGATTTGAGATAGATGTGGTGCAAATTGAAGGAGTCTCTCACACTCTCTTTACAATGAAATAATTATTTGAACCATTTTGTAGGTAGATTCTTTTTAGTATATCGTTATTGTAGATTTGATAAATTAAAGAAAGTTTTGAAGATCAGAGGTAAACCTGACATCTTTTTAAGGTCAGAAGTTTCCTGTTGAGGTCCTCTTCAGTCAGTTCCCGAGATAGTGACAAAATTGGCTTTATTAGAATTACTTCACATATGCTACAACAATATCAATCGGCTCCCTGACAGGTGACAAATAAGAGTTACTCTGTAATGTCATGGTTGTATTTTTTCTTGTATAAAGGCCATAATCTGTATTTAGGTTCAATGATTTAAAAATAGTTACTTATGATAGGTGTTACTTCAAGTCCGGTTTCAGCATAAATTACTACTAAGAACGCGGTAAAAGTTTTTGCTTTCCCTAAAGAATGTTTTTTGTTGGTGGTAATCACGACACATGCCCTTCATTTGTTTAATTTTTTTACTTTTCAGTGTAAACGCCTTTAAAATTTGCAAACCACACTTGTAGCTTAACTGAGCAGTAATTATAGAGTGTTTTATTTATGTTTAAAAATTGCACAGTTTGTATATCTAGAAAAACTGGAAAGCTGCTAAGATTTTCAAACTGGCTCTTAACCAAAACGGTTTATGATTTATTTTAGTATACTAATTTCAGGATACCAGAAAAGCCTTCTGATTTATGTGTAGTATATTTAAAAGCAGTATTACTATTACTTATATTAAAGTACAACTGGTAGTATGAAAAAGGAATAAAACAATCATACGCTAGTTTTTCATGAGCAAATCTACTCCAAATGCATATAACTTCATAATTATAGTTCTGTAAGCAGTTAGAATTTGTAGTGAGAATTTAAAACACACTTAGCCGATGCTATAAATTTTATATATGCAAAATTTAAAAATTTGCAATCTTTACAGTTGAAGTATGGGAGTTGAGCTTTTTTATATTTGTGGTAAGCATCCAAAAATAAGGCTTCACTATTCTATACAGACTCGTATCTACTTGCAAACCCCTCTACCTACATATCTCGCAAAACACAAAGCAGCATTTTTTAAATATGTTTCTTCATATAGACTATTTCAAAGATAATCTGCTCAAAACCTACCATCTATTTGGGTTTTCAAATAGAACATTTTTATAGTACATGTATGTATAAAGATTACAATAGATACAATAGACAACTTTAATTAAAAATAATATTGACCAAATGTGTAAAGAAAAATCCGTAAAAATACTGAAATAAAAACTGTAAGCCTCTCAAAAATATATTTTTTTTGAAATAACAGAACAAATTTGAAATTTAAATGCTGACTAAAAACTTTCTAAGCTTTCATTTTACTAAATACAAAACTCTGTGGAGAATCAATTAGCAACATAATACAAATATTTTAGACACTCAAGATAGAAATAACTATTATGTAGTCATATACAAAATCTAGACCAACTGTATATCGAAAAACCTCATGTATTGCCGAAATTGAATTCATAATTTTGAAAACTCTGCTACTACTAACAATAATTATTCATTTTAATTAATTGTTTTATTAAGTTTATAAACTCTCATAATATTTAGTAACTAATATAGTCACTATAGAGACTTTGTAGAAGATAAATTACCAACATGATAAAAATATTCTAGTCCCTGTGAATACAAATCGCTATAATGTAATGACATTCAAATGTTACATGTATGAGTTATCAGTTATATGGATATTAATTTTATATAATTCATGTATGATGTATATATACACCATTATCATGAGATGCTTTAAACTTTGAAGCACTTGAAAGACTTTTAGAACACATACTAGCTAAACTGCACAGAGAGTGAGATAGATACAAAGAGAGAAAGCAAGAGAGAAAGAGACAGAATGAGAACCATAAACCGAATCTACAGAATAATATCAATGTGACATGATAGTAGTAGCTATTGTAAAAACTATATCTATATACATGTACAGTCAGTGTATAAACCTTCTCTGTTTGTCAAACTAAAGTTTGCTAGAAATGTACTATCGATACACTTAACAAATTTTGGATCAGGAATTATAGTGTTTGAGCAAAAACGTTCTCGGTCAGAACTTCAACTTGTCTACTGGCTCTCCATCAGAAAAATTAATATAAACCTATATCTTCAAGGAACTCACACAGGAAACCTAAGTTTAAAAGTTCCTTAAAAATTGTGTAAGAAAATTATGTAGATTTTCTCATTTAGTGAGCATTCTTTGATAACTAGATTTCATGTATTGTTGAAACTGGATAATTATATGATGTTTTGCATTGTCTGACTAGCTAGCTTTTTCATCTCAGATGGTTGACATCAGAGAGATTTTAGAAACTTGGCCTGAAAATAGTAAAACCTTACATTGGCAATTGTGAGCTAGTTATAAATTTCATACAGAACGGTGAGCAAAGACTTTTAAATATTTTAAATAGCACAAAAGTAGTCGACACTAGCAGAATTTCTGGCATTGCACAAGTATTAGAAATCAGCTTATAAACAATGCAAGGTAATCTAGGTGCTTACCATATGCCATTTGCCTGGCACATTGCCAATGGCTAATTTGAGTAAGTTTACTAATAAGAGCCAACTACTCGCTCTCACTAGAGAGAGAGAGAGAGAGAGAGAGCAAGCATAAAACTACCGTTGCCCCGTCATGGAGATCAGTAGCATAATTTTACCCACATAGCTACGTATATCGCCCAAATAATCCATCAATGTTACTGTGTGTAAGCAAATTGGAAAGGCATTTGCCTGGCAGCTGGGAGGTTCCGAGATCAAATCTTCTGCGATACGGATTCTTCATTCTAATATTTTAATAGCTATAGCTGGACAGACCGAATTACAGATAAATTTTGAGATATATATATATATATATAGTAAAACTTCAGTTCTTAAACACTTCAGTTCTCGACCAACTCAGTTTTTGACCAAAACATTTGAAATATTTTCATCTTGGATCTCGACCATAAATTTGGTTCTCGACCAAACCGGAACATCCACATCTGAATTAAACGTTCGAAACAGCTTCGCAAACATCATGCTTATACGTTTAACAATGTTGTTATTAACCACTTTTGGAAGGTTCTCAAAAAAGAGAGAAGTTTGGCGTCATTAAATCTTTACAAAAAGAAGCCATCCTGGAGGACGTTGCCTCTACTAAAGAGATTTTCTAGGGACGTAACTCCTCTAGCCGAGTTACCCTAAATTGTTTTGAAAGAGGATTCTTCTTCAAATATGAGAAATAAACGTGCCATTGCTGTTTCTACTTTCTTTTTACACGATTTTTAATGTAACTGATCTTTTGCAATTTGTTACTGTTTTATTATCAATATCTGTGATTTTTGGTATTGTATCTTAACCTTTAATGTCTTTGATGTTTTAAAAGCAAAACATACAAAATGTTTACTTTTTGTTTTCTGTTTTCATTATCATAGTTAGAAAACATTTTTTGAAGCTAAACACGATCTATATCTACCCGTTTTTATTTATAGTATGCAGTATACAGTATAGTTTATTGGGTAGAATGTAAAAAAAATACTTTACCGAAGTTGTTAAATCGACTTGGAACGGATTAAAACTTATATACATTAATTCTAATGGGAAAACCTGTTTCGGATCTTGAACAACTCAGTTTTCGACCAACCTTCTGGAACGGATTGTGTTCGAGAACCGAGGTTCCAATGTGTGTATATATATATATATATATATATATATATATATATATATATATATATATATATATATATATATATATATATATATATATATATATATATATATATATATATATATATATATATATATATATATATATATGCAGTACCCAATGACTACAATATAGCCAGCAAAGAAAAAGAAAAGGTAGAGAAATATCTCCCTCTGGGAGAGGAAATTGGAAAATGCTGGAATGTAAGAATGTAAGAACAACTGTAATCCCAGTAGTCATTGGGGCACTGGGCGCAATAACACGGCGCATAAAATGTGGCTTGCCCAAATACTAACAACAATCAACTCAGGTGAGTTGCAGAAAAGTGCGCTATTGGGACTATCAAACTCCCAGTCTCTGGTAGGAGACCCGAGTTAGAGCAGAACTTACCACCCATACGGGGTATCCGGGGTGAGGAAACAAATTTATATATATATATATATACATATATATATATATATATATATATATATATATATATATATATATATATATATATATATATACTAGCTGTGCCACCCGGCGTTGCCCGTGTAATAGAAGAGTATTTGGACAGAAAATTGATTTGTATTTAACATATAACAACAATTGCCATTCTAACTTTCAAACTACATATCATGAGAAAAGTTTTTTGTCTTATAAACAATGAGAAGTAGTGAGAGTTTTGCTATTTGCGATTGCTATTAGCCAGTTTAATAATGTGAGCGAACAGCTTCTCGTGACGTTATGCTATGACCCACGTCAAACGTAAAGCAGTTAGGTATTGCTCTGATGTAATGCCTTATATTGGCTGGCCAGCAATTCGACTTCTATAGTCCAGTTGGCTAGACTTATGAGCGGCTTGGTCCGAAATCGAATCATCTTCGGTACGGAATATTTAATACAAGATTTTAAGATCTATAGCCAGATTTCCGACATATATACGACATACTTTGAGAAATATATATATATATATATATATAGATATATACAGTAGAAATTCAGTTATTAATATACATGTATATTAGATTATTTATTATTATATTAATAATATAACCTCGGTATATTATATATATTATATATTTATATATATTATATATATAAACATATGTAGGTCTATATATATATATTTATATACATATATTATTATAATATTACTATTACTCATTATAGACTATTTAGTTATCGTAATTTTGAGTTGCTCTTCTTAAAAGTGAGAGTCATAAAACCTATTATAGAGTATCTAGTTATTGTAATGCTGAGTTGGTCTTCTTAATAGTGAGGGTCATATGACCCATTATAGAGTATCTAGTTATTGTAATGCTGAGTTGGTCTTCTTAATAGTGAGGGTCATATGACCCATTATAGAGTATCTGGTTATTGTAATGCTTAGTTATTCTTAATAGATCAACTTGTAGGTGAAGTTTTGTATAGTACATAGAGTTGTTTGGTCTACATTTGAAGGAAGATAGTTGAGAGAATTTTGATTAATACACTTCCATAGAAGACAATTATCGATTATTTTTATGCATTAAGTAGCAGTTTGGTCTGTTTCAAATGAGCTGAAGGTCAGTTGAAGTTGAACCCATATAAATGGAGGTGACAGAGGCAAAACCTTAACAGTTTACAAAGTCACGGTGGGCCTGAGAACTTCACAGTAGCCCAGGGTAGTTGTCTCATAAAATCATTATTATTATTCATGCTAATATAGGTTTTTTTGTCGAACACCAAGTCGTATATAGTTTTGTAGCCCGCCAATTGTTTGATATAAATATATAGTGCCCAACTCACCATACAAAGCTTATTGCAGTCAAAATGAGACCAGAGAAAACCTCTTGTTTAGTAAGTTCTTATGACATACACTGAAAGAGAGTGAGACATGGATATTGTATCAGTATAAAGTCTAATAGACTGCCTTAGTGTTGAGGAGAATATGAAGCATTTTTGTACATTGCCAGCTCATCAATTCTCCAACCAATGAAAATACTGTTCATCCTACATTCAAAAGTCCTGTTAGACCATATTCACGCAAAACAATCTGCTAATGCTGTGTTGTTAGGAGGAATGTCTGTTATGTAGAATCACCAAAATTCATGTGATTTAGAGGAACAGTTGTCTTGTGACTGGCAAAATTATACATGCATATTTCGGCCATTTTATATATAGGCCATGGCTCAAGCACAAATTACCATTTTGTCAAGTCATTTTCTGACATGTATATACAGGTTTATCACATTATTATTTATAAAATACTAGTATGAGTTGCTATATGTTTTAACTAAAGATCTTTGACTTTTGTAATAATGATCTTTTGCTCCCAGTTGATACAGAACATTTCAGGGGTATGTTTAACATGCACTAGATAACATTTAATTGAACAATGAATTCTGTTCTCATGCCACTAGAATATTCTACATTTTACTTTCTACATTTTACTTTACATGATCATTTTATATGCAAGGTTCAAGCACAGTAAATTCATTGGTCAGTTTTTTTAAATAGTAATTTTAGCCTGGAAAAGAACTTTTCATAACATAATTTATATGAAATGAAAAGAAACCCGCCACTGTATCTGCCATGTTAGAAGAATTTTTCTGAAACAGCCATGATGTATGCCCACCACCATTTTTGCACTTGAATAAATGTAACACCAGTGGGCCATTCTGAGACAGAAAGGTTATCGCCTTACAAATTATAAGGTGGTTTTGTCTTTGGTCAAATGCCAAAAATCACTTGTAATCGCCACTAAATGACTTTGTTTACAGTAGCCAAAGAAGCACTAACCTTACAGTGCTGTATTATTGTGATAGCAAACAAGCTATGGTATTGTTGCTTTTATATTAAGAATAACTCTGCCATTCAAATGGCTCGCTTGAAATTTAATACCGGCCCAGGTCATATAAATGTAGAATAAACTGCAACGCTATTTATAACAATGCTAGGTGATCGCTTTGCACGCATTACTTACTGTGTGCTAAAGCTTGCTCACCTACACATTACCTATCTCACCTGCATTATATCATGTGGTTGTACAGAATGATACTTTATCACAAGTGATTTGGAGCAATCTTAACATCAGTGGTCTGTCACCTCAAGTCTCGTGAGTATATAGTGCTGACAAAAGCCAATATTCTTCAACTGTTTCCATATACAGTGGACGCTCACCATACGAGTTTAATTCGTTCCGGTTTTGGCATTGTGAAGCAAAACTGTTGTATAGGGGTGGTATGAAAACCCATAGTAAATATCTAATGGAAACACCTGATACAAATCCTCAAAGTTTTCTGTATGTACTGTACATGTATATTAACAATTAGTTACAAAATATCATGTTAACTTTAGTAACTATAGTTACCTACAGTAACTTTAGTGTATTTAGTAGTTATGATCAGCCATAAAAGGTAATTTTGCAGCGTACTATGTGCAGTATGCACCATAGGGAGTGCTTACCTTTGAGGCAGATGTATAATATAAATGTTGAATATAACTTAAATGAATTTAACTTACTATACACTTACTTGAAGCTAAGTTTTAGTTGGTATTTTACCTATTTTACTGAACTTCAACTTCTTCATCGGCTAAAATTTTAACAACGAATAAAGCCGAATTGAGCAAAATAGAGCATCGCTGTTAAATGAATTTTGCCGAATAGAATATCAGCATATTTGTAGTTCCGATGTTATCAGCATACCGACTGCCAAATCTAAATTTCGAGAGAGATTTTTTTGTTGATACTATATTGCGAAAAATATTTTGTATGGAGAGGGCAACAAAATCATTGTGTTCTACATTGTAGGGCAAACAAATTGTATAACAGGGTCACTGTAACCCGAGGGCGTACTGTGGTTTTATAAAATTTCAATTTGAATTTTTGTGTTTTGACGTTGTAGATAGAAATTACATGTAGATATATACATTTAGAAGTTCTACCCTTAATAGAATAAACAATTGTGTGTGTTTTATATAAGATGCTGTTTCTACTAACTGCTTATTAGGTCATCTACATATAAGCTGTATTTTTAGTAATTGGATGAAACTTTAATGCTGTCTCACACTTTATCTGTGAAGTTAACAGCAGATGGTAGGGTAAAATGTCTCAGCACAGCTTAGGTAAACTGGCTTCTTATATACTTCCAGAAAACGGTATGCCATGGTTGGGGAACTCAGCTGCGTAGCAATTAAATTAAACCAGGTAACTCAATTTTAAATTGTTTTTATATCTAACTAATGTAAACGTACAGACAAATCTTTTTCTTGCAACTTACTGTATGACTTTGCCAACTAAATATATGAAGTCTCTAGTATAATGATACTAGAGACTTCATATAATTAGCTCAACCCGTGAAGCCATTTTCAAAATATGATAATAAAACTTTCTTTGAATGCAGTTAGACAAAGAAAAGGAAGAGAATTATAAAAGTTGGAAAAACCCATAAAAATAATATAATAATGATCACAAATACATAAGCTATATTAATTGAGATTTAAGGTAAGTTGCATCTCATAACTCTATCATCACTGCTACCTCTGAACCTACACGTTATTAAGTCTACCCTTCTTTGTATGTCTTTAGTTAAGGCAACAATAAAAGCATTTTTATTACTAATTTAATTATCTAGTTAATTTATATACATAATTTAGTTTTTTGCATTTAGTTTATCTATAGCTTAACATACAAAAATCTTAGCAGATTTGGTAGATCTCTAGACATATTAATTTCATATTTAGAGATCTGCCTATGTAATGTTTTAGTAAAAGGTTGGATGCAATGGCTACTGCTAGTAACAGAGGAGATGGTTCTGTTGATGAGCTGAGTAAAGAACCAGAGGATGTAGATATGGACAGAAGTAAGTATATATTCAGAGTCAACTGTGTGTATGTAATAAATCTTACTATATGTTTTAACTTTTCTTTTATCATTGTATCTCTTTCATAACTGACCTTTAGCTACCTGAGCAAACATCGGCTGGTTTCTAGTCTTTATTAGAGTAGGAATTTCAACCTACACCCTCATTGAATACGGAATAGTCATTAATGTAATAGCTGTAATTAATGTGTGTAATTAATCTAATAGCCATTCTTCATAATAGCTTTTCTACTGATCATTTTCTATTACGGGTTCATAAAGATTAAAGAATGTCAGAGTAGTGGTTAAATGGAGGTGGCGTTCAATTAATGGGTGGCACTTTATTTTTCAACCCTTCTCTTATGGTGACAGTCAAATAGGGAGCATTCAAATAAAGGTGGCATTCAATTTGTATGAGCAAAATTAAGTGAAAAAAATCATATGTGTCAAAAGATGTTTCATGTTATTTATAGACATATTATTTGTAAGTAACACCTATAATCTATATCTTTACTTTATTAAGACTTTCCTTTCTTCACATCATTTTCTCCCTCTAACTACTAGACACCTTTGTAGATATTAGAGGATCAATGTAAAGATGTTTGCTTGTGTTTTTAATATGTAAATAAGAACTAAGTACACATGTATCGATGTACAAAACTGGAATATTTTGAGAAACTTGGGAAAGTATTTCAGGTGAAAGGTCAACAAGGTTCAAGTTTTACATGGTGTGTGTTTTTTAAGGTGATCAATCTTAAGCAGAGGTTTCACTGTTAGTATTTGACAATCAAACCGTAAGGTGATCTTATATAAAGGCTTCCAGCAAGTATAAGTTAAGCTGCTGGTCAAAGTTGGACAGAGAAATAATCTCTATTTCTACATCAATAGAAACTCAGTCAGATTTTTGTTAAGAACTGAAGCATTTTGCTTAAACTTCCTTTGATCTCTCAAGTGTCGTGACCAAAAGAGTGTGTATGATAAGCAACTAGGAAATGAAGAGAGCAGTTTCAACACTACGCTGGTATCAGCGGAAGCTCATTGACGAGTCAATTTTAATGTAATACAAAATAGAAAAGTAGAAACTCTCTAACGGTTAAATGATCAAAGGTTGGGATTGTATTACTGAGCAGTTTTTATGTTGGACACTCAAAGGTTGTTCGTTGTTTACACAGAGCTCACTTTTGTATTCTTCAACATAAATCTATGTTTTGGTAGGAAAATAGTCATATTTAAATAGAATAATTTGAGAATGTCATGTGGTTGTATTCAATACATTTTAAATTAACAAAATGAACTTAAATATTAAATTAACAAAATGAACTAATATATTAGATTAACAAGATGAACTGGAACATTAAATTAATAAAGAACTGAAATATTAAAGTATATTTATTGGAATCAATAAGGTTAGTGAACTGACAATGTAGCACTGTTAATTGCTGCCACAGAGTATTATGCACTGGCAGCAGAAAACCAGAGTCAAACTTAAAGGTTGACTTGCAACAAAATTCACATTCCAGTTATTTGGTATCAAAATATTCACTATGTCTTACTTTGCTGTGTTGTAGGTGCAAAATATGTGGAAATGTGATTAAAAGCCTTTAAAGATGTAGTTGCGTCAAAAATGAAATTAGGACCCATAAAAGGCTAAAACATCAGCTACAATTTGATGCCATTTTTGTCTTTGTAGACCAACCCTGTCCAGAGATATATGCGTTTGAATGAGGCCCTCTTTTAAAAAGCTCACGTTCCAGCGGGTGCCAATTTCGTGACGTAACTAGCTTGTTTTCTGAAACGAAACTACGAGCGATAAATATGAGGTCGCTTCGTTAGCCAATCACGATTGCGAAATTTTTATATAGACCGTAATAAATGTTATCACTCGTAAAACGCGTTGTCTGTGATCTCGAAGAGTCTCATCGCTAGAGAATTCATGCTCATCGTTACTGATTCAACGCGTTTCAACAATTACTAAGTTATACATAGTTTTAAAATGGCTTCAAGTTCGAGCGACCGCTACTCAGAGTTATCTGAGCGACGTTTAGTAAAAGATTAGAGTAGACAGCCTATGGCCAAAGCTGACAGGCGTCAGCAGCGTTTTGCTGCAGAAGAAGACAGAATAGAGGTAAATTAACTTCTATACTTTAGTAAATGTAATATTTTTTATAGTCATAAATACATATACTAATTAATAAAATGATAATTCTTTGCTATCTCCAATCATCGTTTCATAGCTTATCTGCCGTTTTACCTAGCTATAATATTTTTTTCGAATTTTCTTTGGTAAATTAGAATCATGATTACAAATTATTTTCACACGTAGGAAGTGGGTAAAATCGATTGATCATTACAAATCTTTAATTTCCAGAACCAAAGCTTCGAATCGTTGGCTTGGCGTACTTGTGCCTTTATTAAATGTTTATTCGTTTTTAAAATTACACTCGCAATCTATTTAACTCCCAATTTGGAAGCTGTCAATGGATACGCTTTAGAATGACATATCTATGAATGACATATTTATTGCATCTACTTTGTTTACATTTACTTGTTTTACTGATTACAGAATGTTTATGTCGTCCCACCAGCCGAAGAAGCTTTGTCAGTGTGGAAACTGCTATAAAGGAGAAAGCAAGACTTGAATGCGTGCTGGATGATGTTTTGTTTGAGTTTGTTGCAGTAGATGAATTTGTCTTATTGTATCAGCTAATACTATGTGAGTGGCCACGACTTGATGAATATTTTTAATAAAAGCTTTATGCCGAGATGAAAATATTTTTGCTTGTAAAAATTATATAATAAAATAATATTGTTGAAGATAATGCAAAACATGATTTGCAGAATATTGTAGTGAATCGGATATGGTATATGGGTGTCCGCAGAACTGGAGAATGTGAGTTCAAATCCAGTTTGCAGCAGACTTCTCATCCTTAAAACTCTATCCCTGTCTATATTCTTTTCAAAGAGGTGGCTTGCTAGTAGTAAGAAACTAGTAAGAAACTAGTACGTAGGCAATAGGTAATAGGCGACATAATGTGGGCGGGGCTTATGGGAGGCTGTATATCGTTTATATGGGTAGCTGCAGAACTGTGCTGATACAAAGACCGCGTTCTACATAAAGTGACTAGACAGAATTACCGTAGACCGGTAGAATTGGTAGTCGGTACCCAAATGTTTACACAACATTTGGAGAAAGTGAGTAGAACAAACTTTCAATTTTCGTTATTTGAGGCCTTTTAAACATTCATAATAATGCATCTGTAGCAGGATTTAAAATTTTATTCTAGCCAACACGAGCAAATACAAAATAAGATATATGCCAATAGAGCCGCGTAAGACTAGACTTTTATCGCAAATAGCCGATGTGAATACGAGAGATAGAGAGAGGTTGCCAAACGCGTGACATCATTTTTGGCGAGGCTGGGCACGTTTTTGTGGCCTGAGCGTTTTTACGGTGATCAGATTTTTTCGGTTTTAATCTTCAAATATCTTGGCAATGCGATCGCGTAACACAACAAACAACATATCAACTGATAGAGAAAAAAAAAATGCTTTCTTTTAAGATCAACTTAAATTTTGACGCAACTACATCTTTAAAAGCTAAAAAACGAACAGTTAATCACAGCCACACAAGACCGCCGTAGTTTAGATTATTTTTCCAAAACGGCTCAAATGGGACGTAGTTGTACGAGATGGCTTCTGTTTACACTTTCAAGCAACCTCATTCGTCGAGATATTTTCACGAATATACTTCACGCATTCAATAAAACCATGTCTATTGTTCTTAGGCGTCTATCTTATCGTCATTGTAATGCTGTCACTTTCAGCACGGATATCCTATAACCTACCGTAAAAATTCATTTAATTTGTAACCTTAGCTTGAAGGAGCACATATCATTGTCTGATAAACATGACGAGCCGGTTGGTCACCTGTGATAATCGAAAAATGCTGCAAAAATTAATCACAAATTAATCACTGGTCACATGATCAGACTACAACTAGACGATTAGACCAAGCCGAAACAAACTTGTAAAGTAGCGAGCATCTACATGTATATTTGATACGGGATCTTCGGTAAAACCCGAAGTGTTTGTCATAAACTAGTGATATGAGAAGTTTTACATTGAGCCTTTTATTGGCCTTGCAATTCACATGAGAACATCACATGACAAAACAATAACCAAATGTAATGACTACGTCAGAGAAATAAACTGATTCTAATCTACGGCGGCTTTTTGTTTTTTAGCTTT
Source organism: Watersipora subatra (assembly GCF_963576615.1). NCBI lineage: Eukaryota > Metazoa > Bryozoa > Gymnolaemata > Cheilostomatida > Watersiporidae > Watersipora > Watersipora subatra. The sequence continues at coordinate 46,612,553 of NC_088711.1, read as the reverse complement.
TAAGAGCTTGTAATCACATTTCCACATATTTTGCACCTACAACACAGCAAAGTAAGACATGGTGAATCTTTTGATGCCAAATAACTGTTATGTGAATTTTGCTGCAAGTCAACCTTAAACATATGAAATTCCCAAAGCTGCCAGATATTGTAAGTCATATTTCAAAATACATTGTTCACATCTACATGTACTTTGCTTTCTGAAATGCACTAATTATTTGTGGATTTATTGTAGAATATGAAGTCGAATACAGACATTCTGGTGAGGATGACCCTACACGCTGTATGGTATCCTCAGATTACAAAAATATGAGCATTAAAGAGGTTCTTGATGACATTAGACCCTATCACATAACTCACTTGTCCTGTAGAGGAGATATTCCACCACTAGGAGTCATCTCCCCACATCTGAACACACTTGCTGTGAGAGACCTACATGGTCCATCACAGTTGGAAAGGTAAGAAGTTAGGTAGTTAGTGCTATACAACAGAAGTTGTCATACCTTTCTCAACTTTCTACTTGCTATCTCAAATTTTACTAACTTTAGACAAACAGGCTGGTGGAACTGAAACAATAAGCTCCCACATAAATGAAGAATTTAAATATCAGGGTGGTAGTTTTTGAAAGTGTATCTACACAGTTTAAATTATATTCTATGGGATAACAGTTCCTCACCCTCACTTGCTAAAGTTTGCCAAAGTGAATCAATTATATATAAACAAGTCTATCCAATGATATCATCAGAAACACTAAATAATGACAATATATTTTACTACTGCTAAACTTATTGAACCACATCAATTGAACCACATAAGACTACTTGAGATTTGTCAATAACAAGTAGGTCACATTAACCTAATTAGGTAAGAGCGCATTACTTAGTATTTAATATAAAGAGTTCACTGACCATATGGTCCATGTCAAGGAGGCAGTACTACTAGTGGGCAGCTCCATTTAAGAAAGTGGTGTCTGCTATATTTCCTTTTAGTTCCTAAAACAGTCTTTTTCTCCCTACAACTTCTAGTTTGTAATCATATTTGCAAAACTGAATTTTCAGTAGCCTAATAAAATGTCAAAAAATGATACTGTATTATTCAGATAAAATTTTTGAGCACTTATTGTTTTATATTTATTTTATGTTTTCTTTAAAATGAAAAACAAAGATAAACAAGAAAGGTTTTTTCCATGATAATCAATCTATTGAAAATGTGCAGCGACTTTTTTGTGGCATTTGTATTTAACTACAGTTTAGTAACAGAATTTTGGCTCAAAGAATACCTTTTTGTTTTGGAATTGTCTTATTGCTGAACTTTTACAGTCACATTTATTGATCGCTGGAAGTCATTTTTTTTTCTGCAAATGTGTTATTAGATTATGAGTTCCTTATTAGTGTCCAGGAATGAAATTGTAAAGAGGATATGCATTGTGAAATAGTTGTAATGCTTGATTTTAATTGGCTAAACCCACTCATACTTATTAGTTATTATTGAATGATAATATGTTGAAGTCTGCTAAGGAAGAGCATGATAATAATATTAACATATCTTATTGGTTGTTGTCTACTCTTGTGTTTGCATGTTTTGTATTCAATTCTTAATGCAAAAAGAATTGTTGCTCATTTTATATACAGGTAAAATTTTCACGCGGTTTATAATTCACCTATTATCAGTGACTGTACATTCTCACTGTACTTTGAGCTAACCCCGATATTGCTAGCAAACTTTTTAACCTCCCATAGTTTGGAGTCGTCTTTCTGTTGCTATAAGAAGAGCACAACTTTGCTCACTTTGTGTAATACTTATAAGCTACAAATACCTTCAATAAAACACAGTTTCATTTTTATCTTTCGAACACATGTGTTTGTTCACATTACTTTCTCATGGCAACACTTTCAACTGACGCGCACGCACACACAGTAGGTAATTAGTCCAGTCACTTCAGAGTGAATAACTGCTCAGATAACTCTTCTTGTTAAGTCTTCTTTCCATTTACGTTTTCACATTCTTGATTTTAGCCTTGTATTCTAAATTTTGGTTGGGGAGGGTTACCTTAGGTCACACATGACACCAGGCGAAAGCTAGGTCGTCTGTGCAGTATTGATTAGATTTACCCACATCGGTACCATAGTTTAATACTGATTTAAAAGAAATTTGTGTACAAGACACACAGAATGTAAAAAATATGATGTATTAAAGGGGGCTGCATTATTCATGAAGTATATAAAATGTCAGGTTTTATCACAATCTTGACCCTTGGATACAAATAGACAACAAACAGGTAGAACTGCTTTTTATAGTAAAATATTGTAGACATGCAAAATGTTTATTATTAGTTTACATTGCTGAAAAGACTTTGCTGTATAGAAAAAATAAGCAAATCGTTGTAAATGAACGTCAAAAATGTGCAGTTCCCACAAACCTGTTGTAAAATTACAGCAATTGTGGTCTATAAAACCAGTGAGATTGATCAGTGAAAAGAGAAAAGTTGTCGATGCAAACCAATAACACTGCAGGTACAGTATAGCCCACAAATTGAAAGAGTTATGTCAAGTTTTTCTCTTTGGGATGGCTGAAGGGGTGCGTTTGAAAAGATCTTGGAACGTATTAGGCAACTTAGATGTATTTTACTGTTCTTATAACATAAATTTCCTATAATGTAAACACTCCTGGAACGGATTATTTACCTTGTAGGAGCGCCTGCTGTATAAAAGATAACGTGTCATGCTTTAGTCGAGCCAAGTATAACCTTGATTGCCAAGCCAACTTTGTCCTTAACAGCCGAGATATTCTCAGCTGCCCCGACTCTCATTCTGTCAGCCGAACTGGTTATAGCCGTGCCAATTGTACTCAGCCGACTGTCTAGTTTCGGGTTCGAACACACTCAATAAACTCAGTGATAGTGGTTGGCCTCCACCACGAAGTTATTAGTACACGCTACAAAGTTTTGTTGTATTTTTCACCCTCGCAGCATGTGAACGGTTTAAAACGTCAAATCTTTGATTCGTCAAAACGATTCAAACCTCCATTTCAAAGCGGGGGTATTTTTGAAAACATCATATCAACAACAAAGTATTTCGTACGTTGTAAACATCAATATTCGTATTATTACACAAATCTTTGCGATCGGAGGTTGGATTTTTACCGTCTTCGTTAGTGACCTCCTTACAGCATCCCTACGCAGCTCTGTTTTTCATGCGCATGTTTTAAAAATATTATCCGAGAAAAATATATTAACTCCAATATTTTCTTTCAAACATATATATTATATATGTTTGAAAGAAAAATTTCTCACACGCTTTGACATTGACATTTAATCTTACACGCAATTTGAAGTGTAAGCTGCAAGATAAATTATGCGTCCCATTGTAGATAAAAGCGTAACAGACTAATATATAAATTGCTGAGTTATACGACAATTTCTTCGTAGCACATAAACTTATCCGCTTCAAACAATTCAGAGTTGTGCGACCACTCCTGGCTATCATGTAAATACGTCCTCATTACTACAATCAAAACCACAACTTCGAAGCTAAAAAATTCGTAGCATGTAACACTAGTGATTGTTTGCTCATGAAGCTGATCATGTCAATGACCAGGCTTAATGTTTGATGATTTAGTTGATTGCCCCCTCCCCAGAAATTAAATGTGTATAGGTCTGTTTTCATTTTTACAAGTGAATTTTGAAGATAAGTTCATTGGTATGAAGCATCATTCAATTGCGATAAATCAAATATATAGGGATAAAGATAATTAGATTTGACCAGTTAAAGTTAGGTATAAGGAGAGACAATTTTATAGTCGCTAAATAGTGATAACATTAATCTCAAAATGATAGTTGTGTTGCTAACCTTCTATTCAAGTATTAGGCCTGCATCAAAATCTTCAGAAAATACTACTTTCAATATGAAATGATGAACGACCAAAAAGAAAATTTTAGTTCTTGTTATACTTGTATCGATGTAAATTCAAGGGTGGCTAAGTGAGTGTTCTTAGATCATCTGGTGTTCATCTTAGTCTATGTTATGAGCAAGTAGCAACATAAAGTATATGATGAGGTATTTGTAATGGTTAATGCTCTTACACTCAGTATTTCTCATGTTTACAGACTATCACAGCTCTCTCATCTTGAAGACCTCAAGCTCAATGATGAATACTTCCCTGAGGGCCTCCCAGAGGTTATCTGTAACCTCACCAGTTTGAAATCACTTGCCAGTGCCAGATGTCTAATTTCACAGCTACCAGAGAGGTGAGTCATAATAATAGTTACTGTTATGTTCTATCCTAAAGTAGTTATCTCCTCCATAGTAATATATAAATGAATATAACTTCTTTATTAAATTCTCCCTTGTTACTAGTTTTAAGATGCTCATCAAATCTGAAACATGTCAGTGAGTGTAAGTTTGTGACTCCCAAATGAATCTCAAATGAAACAGATTTCAGATAGAAAGATTTACAAAGAAATTATAATCTGTCCAATGAGGACCACTCATTTTAACATATTAAAATATGTATCAATTATTTCTCATTCATCAATTACGAAGTCTTATGAATGGACAGCGGCAGCTATCATTTAACAAGACAGTAATAATAAAGAAAAATACTAGTAATGATTCTTTGCTTAAATACTAAAAATTAGTGGTAGCTACCATTCAGCTTGTGAATTATCAAAGGAGATGTAAGCAAAGATATTCCTTCATCTACCTTGACATTGATTTAGTTTTATTCAGTGAGTAAATTGACAAGTCCTATTAGTTTTTGGATGATAATTCTATATATAAGGCGCTAATGCTGTCAATTCATTGGTCAGATGCCCCTAAACAATAACACACAATTCATCATATATGTCATTAAATGGCTGGTCGAGATCGTGGTGTCTTTAGGCTGTGGTAAAATATGCCTGTACGTTTTAGTTAAAAGTAAACTAATTCTTCAAGACCTGAAATTTGGTGGTTCAACATAAAAGACTCTCCTTAACACCAGAGTGTTAACAGTTTGTTTCACCTGAAAGTTACTCAATAAGACTTTAGGTAAATATGGCTACTCATCAGCATAAAATAGGATGAATATGTAAAGTGGATAAGGATGATAGTAAAATTACTAAAGCTTAAAACTATGCAGAGAATATTTACCAAAATTCGACATTTTGGATCCTGGCATATTTGTTCATAGACGTATTTCCAAGCGCACAGCTGTAAGTACTTATTGGCTAAATCTATGAATAACTATGTAATTCTTAACTTTACCTCGAGTACCTCTCCTTCATCCATACACAAGCTCTAGTATGTCAGCTATTTCACAGTAAAAGTAGTATCAATAATAGACTAGAGATTATCCTGTTATACAGCCCACGACCAAAGTGATAGTCTAAATCTATGAATAACTATGTAATTACTAACTTTACCTCGGGTACCTCTCCTTCATCCATACACAAGCTCTAGTATGTCAGCTATTTCACAGTAAAAGTAGTATCAATAATAGACTAGAAATTATCCTGTTATACAGCCCACTACCAAAGTGATAGTGGAAAAAGAAAGGGTACTGCTGGTTGAGAAATGCAATATTATCAGTCAAATGGCACTGCAGTGCAATAGGAGAACTGCAATGGTAGCTGTAATGTACTGGGTGTTATTATGTACAACAAACAGCAATAATGAAAGGAAAAGATTATATGTTTATATCTCTCCCCTACAATAAGAGAAATGCAATACTAGAAGTAAAATGGCAAGCTGCTGTGTAATATACACAGTTTGAAAGTTGGTTGTGTTGAAAATAGAATGGTTTTGACAGCGATCCGTAACCAAAGTGAAGAAATGGGTCATGATCGCAGAAACCATGGTTAAGTGAGTGTGTGAGGTTTAGAGTTATCTACACTAGCAGAAGGAGAAAATTCTCAGTTATTCTGCAAAAGAAATTTGATTCCAGCTTAATTACTGCAGATTTTATGGTCAATAAACTGAATGCATGTTTTCCATTAGTGCGAAAACATAGTTCTCAGAAAACTTAAAGTGTTAAAGTTCTTTGAAGCTCAAAAACGAACAGTTAATTCATCCTCTGATAAACATGACTATCCCGTTGGTCACCTGTGATAGTCAAAAAATGCTGCAGAAATTGCTCGCACTATTGGGCAGAAAATATGGGTCACATGATCAGATTACAACTAGACGATTAGACCAAGCTGAAGCGAAACTGTAAAGTAGCAAGCATCTATATTTGATAAGGGATTTGCGATAAAACCCAAAGCGCTTGTCATAAACTAGTGCTACGATACCTTTTGTATTGAGCCTTTTAGTGGCCAGTCATTTCACGCGACAACATCACGTGTCAAAACAATAACCTCATCGAGTTGAGTACACCATCAAATCAAAGGGATTCCAATCTACATGTACGGCTGTTTTTTTAATTGTTCGTTTTTTAGCTTTTAAGAGCTTGTAATCACATTTCCACATATTTTGCACTTACAACACAGCAGAGTATGACATGCTGAACCTTTTGATATCAAATAACTGTAATGTGAATTTTGTTGCAAACCAACCTTTAAAACAAACTATAAGATTATCGATATTCAAATTGAATTTGAGAACTTGCACTGATTTGACATTTTACGTTATATGGAATATTTTTAGGATGAAGCAAAAACTTTACAGGTATAAGTTTTTATGTTATGTGGAATTTGCGTTATAGGTGTATTTTAGAGGCATGTACTGTGCATGAATATCAAGAATAGTACATTTATAAATAAAATGATTGCCACAAAAAAACAAGTACAACAGATACTTGTGTATAAGGTTATGACGCTGACATGCTGTAAGCTTATACGCCAGTGTACACCAGACTAGTTTGGACGATACCGTATATTCCCGCATGCAAGCCTGATATACAGCCCTAAAATCAAAGAATTTATAAGGACTTGCGTATAAGCCAATCCTATAAATCGTAAATTACCCTATGTATCTATCAGAGCAAAAGGTTGTAGAAAAAAGGTATTCAGAACAAAAAGGTTGCAGAAATGGGGTGGCGTTTGCGGGCTTTGTACAAAACGTCTCTGACTGGTGAGTAATTGTTTCATTAGCCTATCGCGTTTCCGTATAATCGAAAGGAAACAGTCATCTGTTTGTGTAGAGATTATGGAAAACTTTTGCATTTCACGCTGACCTCAGTTTCGTTTTCCGGAAGTACATTTTTATAGCTAGTTGTTCTTTGTGATGAACAGAAGCATTATAGCTATGTAGGTTTGACAAATTGTAGATAATTGGACCTCTGTTGACCAGATGATAGTACTAACAGTGAGTACTAATTTTTAACAGTAATAATAATGATATAAACTATAATAGTAATAGTGGTAACTCATCTGACTCAGAGCATGCTCAACTTGTCAACCACGGTAATATGAAGGGGATAATAAAGTGTCCAATTTGTTTCTGCAACACATTTGTAGCCCTTATATGACATCAAATAGTGTAAATTTTTATGCTAATTAATTTGGTCAAATGTTATGACAACGTATTTGCACCAATATTAAATATTTGGGTTACCGAATATTTATCTCCATAAAAAATTTATTTGTTAAAGATTTACGCAATTGTCAATTGTTAGACTTCCTACAGGCTGATTTAATGATTAGCCTTACCTTCAGCTCCTAGTTTTACCACTGGTGTGGCTGTGAAACCATCTGTCATCCAGACACTTGTTGTAACATATCACATGCTTTCATGTAAAAGGATTACTGAATTGGCAACATGTTCACATTTCAGTGCATTGCTCCAAAGTGTTAAGTTACCCTAAAGCTTTAAACAGTATATGTGTTCTTTAGGATATATATTTCACAGAATGTTAGCTGGACCACCAATTTAATTCCTAACATAATCTTAGCTAACATTTCTGATGGATGGATTTTGTTTTAAAAGTGAGTAATACAGGACAAACTGTTGCGGAAAGTGGTTGGACATGTTATAGCAAATATAATAACTATGTTAAATTATCATCGAGCACTTTTCTAACTCACCTGATTCAAGTACAACAAACCCTTTTAATAACTTATTTTATAGAGCTAATCATGTTAGTGTAAACACGGCGGCAATTTTCAATCAAAAACCTAATATAGCCTGTAAACACAAGCAAAGACTGATCTGGAATGGCTGTTGCAGTTCAGACCAAACAATGTTTCAGCTATTTCCGTAAATTATAAGAGACGATTTACTCCATCCATCTTAGCTATTTTCAATAGCTGTTCAAAAAGTTATAAGTTTAAACAATAACATGGTTTAACTTGCTAACAAGTTTACAGCCTGAGGGTTCCACAGAGGTAGTCTAACAGCAACCAAATTGAGTCATGTTTTGGTTACCAAAGATTCTACAAATTCTTAAAAGGTCTGTGCCATGTTAAAACATATTAAGTCATGAGCTGCTTTGTTGAATGAGAGTTTTGAATGGACAGTTTTAGATAATTAATTCAAAAAATCAATACTATAATATAATTATATAGTACCATAGCTGTTTATAGTCTATATTCCGCAAAGATCATAAATCTTTCTGCCTAATTGTTTCTGCAACACATTTGTAGCCTTTATATGACATCAAATGGTGTGAATTCTTATGCTAATTAGTTTGGTCAAATGTTATGACAACTTATTTGCACCAGTATCAAATATTTGGGTTACCGAATATTTATCTCCATAAAAAATTTATTTGTTAAAGGTTTACGCAATTAGACTTCCTACAGGCTCATTTAATGATTAGCCTTACCTTCAGCTCCTACAGTAGTTTTACCAGTGGTGTGGCTGTGATTGGTTGAGACATCTGTCATTCAGACACTTGTTGTAACATATCACATGCTTTCATGTAAAAGGATTACTAGATTGGCAATATGTTCACATTTCAGTGCATCGCTCCAAAGTGTTAAGTTACCCTAAAGCTTTAAACAGCATATGTGTTCTTTAGGATATATATTTAACAGTGTTAGCTGGACTACCAACTTAATTCCTAACATAATCTCAGCTAACATTGTTGGTGGATGCATTTTGTTTTAAAAGTGAGTAATACAGGACAAACTTTTGCGGAAAAGAGTTTAACGTTATAGCAAATATAATAACTATTTTAAATTATCATCGAGCACTTTTCTAACTCACCTGATCCATGTACAGCAAACCTTTATAATAACTTATTTTATAGCTAATCATGGTAGTCTAAACAAGGTGGCAATTTTCAATCAAAAACCTAACATAGCCTGTAAACACAGGCAAAGACTGATCTGGAATGACTGTTGCAGTTCAGACCAAACAACGTTTCAGCTATTTCCGTAAAGTATAACAGACGATTTGCTCCATCCATCTTATCTATTTTCAACAGCTGTTCGAATAGTTATAAGTTTGAACAATAACATGATTTAACCTGCTAACAAGTTTACAGCCTGAGGGTTCTACTGCAGAGGTTGTCTAACAGAAATCAAATTGAATCATGTTTTGGTTACCCAACATTCTACAATTGCTGAAAAAGTATGTGCCATGTTAAAACCTATCAACTAATGGGCTGTTTTTCTGATGAGAATTTTGACCGGACAGTTTTTTGGAAATTAGCTCAAAAAATTAGCACAAACTGTTTACTAGCACAAACTGGAAATATTGATAGAGCCTGGTATTACATGGTTGGCACACAGAGAAGAAAAGATCAGCTGAAGAGACAAATTAATCAACTGTTAAGCTTAACTTGTTAAAGAGCTGTGATGAGAGTTGCTGCTTCTCATTGCAAGAATGTCACTACTGCAAGCTTTCAAAGGGGTTACTTGCTGGCAAAAGCGATGGCTCCACACCAACAGTATGAATCGATAAAAGATTCTATGGTGTCAACTGTTTTAACATGTATAACCAGCCGAGTTTGTTTACTAGCTCCAAATCACTCGAGTGCGAAGGCTCAAACACACTAGGCAATATGTAGCACAATATCATGCTGCATGGCGCCAATCTGCGCTGGAACTCACACAGAGAGTAATTGATGCCGAGTGATAATGCTAAACCTTTTTTACCAGAACTTTAATGAGGTGCATTTCGATTGGTTGTTTTTCCTTGAATGCAATGCTCAGGCCGCTAATTTCTGTGTGTCAATGTTAACCAGTGTACAGCAAATCATTTTATTATTTTGTTACGGTTGAGACATCATCAACATGAACACTGAATCGTTCATAGATTTAATAAGAGCACACCCAGTCCTGTATGACACAGTGCACAAGAAGTACAAAGTTACCCAGTTGAAAACCAACATTTGAAAGTCAATCGTTGCACAGGTTGACCATTTTGAGAATGTTGCATACTTACTATATTATAAACTAAAAACTGCTATAAAGTAAATTATACGTATCTACGTATTGTAAAATATTACCATGAAAAATACAGTTTTTTTCTTGTCTGTTGTATAAATAAAGGTCTACTTGTATCAGTTGCAACAAAGACGAATCGTGTATCGTTCCATTTGCTTATATATACTAGCCAACACTACCTACTACTACCTAACCCACTAGCTTTATTCACTAAGCTAATAACTGTAACTCACAAGCTTTATCCACTAGCTTTATTCGCTTACCGACCGCTTGCAACTGCCTTGAGCTCAGACACCAATATAGCCTGAGCCCTACAAATTCCATAATACAACAATGTATTTTTGTAGTGTGCAATTCCTGAAAGTGAGATAGGCCTAATAACAAAAGCAGAAGTTGTTTAAATCTAGAAAGCGCCACATTTACTTAAATTTATTATCAACTCCGAAGAACCTTGTGATACGGAATTTTATTGGCAGTTTGTGAGCGTGTCCGCATTATCGCTTGTCAGTTCGTTGCCTAAATGTGTTTAGGCATACGTCTGTGATATATCAGTGCTTCTCATGACGCCTGCAACAAAATCCGCTAGTGTGTTTGCACCTTAGGCAATGAATGTACATGTACATGCAGTCAAACTCAGATAATTCGCCCTCGGATAGTTCGAACACATAGTTAACTCGAATGGATTTGTTTGGTCTGTTCCCACACAATGATGAATTGCTTTAGACAACTCGAACTTAGCATCATTAACTCAAACTGTTTTTTGGCCAACGGCTACCAAGACCGTCGTTATCACTTTAGAACAACATTTTATTTCAAGCCATATAGATAAACGTCAACTTTTAGTAGTTCTTAGACGTTATTACCATCATCGGCAAAATATTTTCATTAACGACTTATTCAAAGGTTTGCAAAAAATCGAATTTTACCAAACATCCGCCTTGCAACGGCCCTTGAAAAGCAAGGAAAAGCGTAGCAACCTTCAGATAAACTTGAAGTAAAATCGGCAAAATTAATCTTGGTTAAAATGCTCAGGAGAAAAAGATGTCTTTTTTCTTAGCGTTTCAACCGCGATCAAGTTTTGCCAATTTTAACCTGAGAGCATCCTGGCAGTCACGCTACCTAAAAAAACAAACAAATCTCAAGTGATAAAAAACATATATACTTTCTGATAAAACATTTTTAAACTTCACTTGAGAGGCCCTTTAACTTGCAACAAGCAATCTATGCTTTTGATTTATATATAGTTTGTATATAGTATTGTATATAGTTTGTATCTACATTTCACGGGACCGAGTGAAAGTATTCGAGTTATCAGAGCGTTCAAGTTATCAGAACACTGTCAAGAGCAGGTATTTATCAGTAGATACATGTACATATATGTACATGTATCTGAAGTTTGAGTTATCCGAGTTTCACTGTATTTCTCAGCCAGCGTATAGTGATACAATACAATTAAATATGCAATGAACACATGTAACTGCATATGGTGAGACTTCCAGGTGCTCTGCTTTGCTCTGCTCAACTGGGCTTTTTATATCTGCTTTAAGCTCTGCCCCTTCAAACCCAGCTGGTCGTGCGCGACGGCATGCATGACTCGGTTTCAGTAATACAGTAGATGCTCCTATAACTTATACCTCCTATAACGTAAATTTCAGATAACCTAAAAAAATTACTTGAAGTTTTTGTTTCGTACTACATAGCAAATTCCATGTAACGTGAAGTGCCAAATCGGGCGAGTTTTCACATTCGATTTGAATGTTCGTTTAACTCGCTGCACTTGCGGGCGAAAACACATTGTGCGTATAGCGTTATATTTATTAAATATTACTTTCACGGCATTCTACTTTGTCATAATAGATCGTTAGATGTGTCGACAAAAAGGAGAAAAGATGGCCGCGTAATTGTTCATAAATACAAAGGCGATCGATTGGTGCAGGTTTTACAGCGTCGGTCTACCAATCCGAATGTCACGAGTCGGAATATCGTCGAAAGTTAGCTTTTATCCTAAACTTGACCCTTGGATACAAATAGACAACAAACAGGTAGAACTGCTTTTTATAGTAAAATATTGTAGACATGCAAAATATTTATTATTAGTTTACGTTGCTGAATAGACTTTGCTGTATAGAAAAAATGAGCAAATCGTTGTAAATGAACGTCAAAAATGTGCAGTTCCCATAAACCTGTTGTATAATTAACCGCAATTGTGGTCTATAAAACCAGTGAGATTGATCAGAATAAAGAGAAAAGTTCTCGATGCAAACCAATAATACTGCAGGTACAGTATAGCGCACAAATTGAAAGAGTTAAGTCAAGTTTTTCCTTTTTGGATGGCTAAAGGGGTGAATTTGAAAAGATTTTGGAACGTATTAAGCAACTTAGATGTATCTTACTGTCCTTACAACATAAATTTCCTATAACGAAAACGCTCCTGGAACGGATTATTTACGTTGTAGGAGCGCTTGCTGTATAAAAGATAAAGTGTCATGCTTTAGCCGAGCCGAGTATAACCTTGATTGGCGAGCTAACTTTGTCCTTGAAGATGTAGTTGCGTCAAAAAAGTCAATTTAATGAATATAGGACCCATAAAAGGCTAAAACATCAGCTACAATTTGATGCCATTTTTGTCTTTGTAGACCAACCTTGTCCAGAGATATATGCGTTTGAATGAGGCCCTCTTTTATAAAGCTCACGTTCCAGTGGGTGCCTCATTACTACGATCAAAACCACAACTTCGAAGCTCAAAAATCCCTAGCATGTAACATTAGTGCTTGTTTGCTAATGGAGCTTATCATGCCAATGACCAGGCTTAATGTTTGATTATTTAGTTGATTGGTCCCTGATGAAAACTAATTAGTCATTCCTAATCTCTAATGCCTTGAATAATGGAATTGTTAAGTTCTCTTAACATGTAACTTTTGATTATTTCTAGTTCATCTAGTAACTACTTAATCAAGTCTACTACTAGAGAGAGGATAAATCCCAGAATTACAATAACACTGCTGTCAGTATAGTTTGGCTGTCATCTATGAAGTTCTGCAGTAGGCATACATAATTTAACGATTACAGGAACTTGTGTCAGAAATTAAATGTGTATAGATCTGTTGTCATTTTTACAAGTAAATTTTGAAGATAAGTTTATTGGTATAAAGCATCATTCAATTGCGATAGATCAAAAATATAGGGATAAAGATAATTACATTTAACCAGTTAAAGTTAGGTATAAGGGGAGACAATTTTATAGTCGCTAAATAGTGATAACATTGCCATAAGACTGGTGAACTGCTTGGTCCTAGATGGAATACTTTTCGGTACGGAATAATTGTTTCAAGATTTTAAGATCTATAGCCGGATTTCCGACGAACGACCACACGACACGCGGACTTTGAGAAATATATATATAGATTCTTATTCTATGTTAGTGATTTGTTTTACAGTTACTGATCTGTACATACCTTAGTTTGTTTAGTTTTTATGGTAACTTCACTTTTAATTTAATTCTAGTTCTTTGTTTGTTTTATAACATTTTTTAAAAACTTCATAACTTACACTTTTTTACAGAATCAACATTTCATGCGAATCATAATTTGCTATAACGCCCTAGCATAGTCAAAATAACTCCCATATCAGTAAGCAACAGCATAAAGTATATGATGAGGTATTTATAATAGTTAATACGCTTATACTCAGTATTTCTGATGTTTACAGACTATCACAGCTTTCTCATCTTGAAGACCTTCAGCTCAGTCATAATGACTTCTCCAAGGGACTCCCAGAAGTTATCTGTAGCCTCACCAGCCTGAAATCACTTGATGTTGGCATGTGTGGAATTTCACATCTACCAGAGAGGTGAGTCATAATAATAGTTACTGTTATATTCTATCATAAAGTAGTTATCTCCTCCATAGTAATATATAAATGAATATAACTTTATTATTAAATTCTCCCTTTTTACTAGTTTAAAGATGCTTATCAAATCTAAAACAAGTCAGTGAGTGTCACATGCTCATACAAAGAGTTGTTGGTTCTCAGTCTACTTTTACTTTAAAAGGTATTCTTAGCATCTTGTGGTTCTTTGCAATTCTTTTGTTTTCTATGTTCTTAATCAAAAACTCAGTTCATTTACATGTATTTGCAGAAGGATTACTACATTAGCAGTATTTTGATAATAATTTGAAGCATTCAAATTATTTTATTATCCTGAGCATTATTCTCAAGCATATCTATTTTTACAGAAAAATATAAATTTGCTAATAACCTACAAAAAAGCACGTAGCAGCATATTAATTGAAGGGTGGTTAAGTGAGTGTTCTTAAAGCATTTGGTGTTCATCTTAGTCTATGTTATGAGCAAGTAGCATAAAGTCTATGATGAGGTATTTGTAATGGTTAATACTCTTATACTCAGTGTTTCTGATGTTTACAGACTATCACAGCTTTCTCATCTTGACTTCCTCCATCTCAGTGGTAATGAATTCTCTGAGGGTCTCCCAGAAGTTATCTGTAACCTCACCAGTTTGAAATCACTTGATGTTGCTGAATGTAAAATTTCACAGCTACCAGAGAGGTGAGTCATAATAATAGTTACTGTTATGTTCTATCATAAAGTAGTTATCTCCTCCATAGTAATATACAAATGAATATAACTTTATTATTAAATTCTCCCTTGTTACTAGTTTAAAGATACTCATTAAATCTGAAACTGTCAGTGAGTGTAAGTTTGTGACTCCCAAATGAATCTCATATGAAACAGATTTTAGATAAAAGGATTTACAAAGCAATTATAATCTGTCCAATGAGGACCACTCATGTTAACATATTAAAATGTACATAAATTATTTCTCATTCATCATTTACGAAGTCATATGAATGGACAGCGGTAGCTGTCATTTAACATGGCAGTAATAATAAAGAAAAATACTAGTAATGATTCTTTGTTTAAATTATAATAATAAAGAAGCTGAGTGATAGTTGCTATCATTCAGCTTGTGAATTATCAAAGGAGATGTAAGAAAAGATATTCCTTCATCTGCCTTGACATTGATTTAGTTTTATTCAGTAAGTAAATTGACAAGTCCTATTAGTTTTTGGATGATCATTCTATGTATAATGCGCTAATGCTGTCAATTCATTGGTCAGATGCCCCTAAACAATAACACACAATTCATCATATATGTCATTAAATGGCTGGTCGAGATCGTGGTGTCTTTAGGCTGTGGTAAAATATGCCTGTAAGTTTTAGTTAAAAGTAAACTGATTCTTCAAGACCTGAAATTTAGTGATTCAACCTAAAAGACTCTCATTAACACCAGAGTGTTAACAGTTTGTTTCACCTGAAAGTTATTCAATAAGACTTTAGGTAAATATGGCTACTCATCAGCGTAAATTAGGATGAATATGTAAAGTTGATAAGGATGATAGTAAAATTACTCAAGCTTAAAACTATGCGGAGAATATTTATCAAAATCTGACATTTTGGATCCTGACATATTTGTTCATAGATGTATTTCCAAGCGCACAGCTGCAAGTACTTATTAGCTTAATCTATGATTAACTATGTAATTCCTAACTTTACCTCGGGTAGCTCTCCTTCATACATACACAAGCTTTAGTATGTTAGCTATTTCAGAGTTAAAGTAGTGTCAATAATAAACTAGAAATTCCCCTGTCATACAGCCCACGACCAAAGTGATAGTGGAAAAAAGAAAGGGTACTGCTGGTTGAGAAATGCAATATTAGCAGTCAAATGGCACTGCAGTGCAATAGGAGAACTGCAATGATAGCTGCAATGTACTGGGTGTTATTCTGTACAACAAACATCAATAATGAAAGGAAAAGACTATATGTTTATATCTCTCCTCTGCAATAAGAGAAATGCAATATTAGAAGTAAAATGGCAAGCTGCTGTGAAATATACACAGTTTGAAAGTTCGTTGTGTTGAATGTAGAATGGTTTTGACAGCAATCCGTAACTAAAATGAAGAAATGGGTCATGATCACAGAAACCATGTTTAAGTGAGTGTGTGAGATTTAGAGTTATTCACACTAGCAGAAGGAGAAAATTCTCAGTTATTCTGCAAAAAAAAATTGATTCCAGCTTAATTACAGCAGATTTTATGGTCAATAAACTTAATGCATGTTTACTATTAGTGCGAAAACATAGTTCTGCGAAAACTGGTGTTAAAGTTCTTAGAAGCTCAACAACGAACAGTTATATCATCCTCTGATAAACATGACTATCCTGTTGGTCACCTGTGATAGTCAAAAAATGCTGCAGAAATTGCTCGCACTATTGGGCAGAAAATATGGGTCACATGATCAGATTACAACTAGATGATTAGACCAAGCTGAAGCAAAACTGTGAAGTAGCGAGCATCTATATTTGATAAGGGATTTCTGATAAAACCCAAAGCGCTTGTCATAAACTAGTGCTACGATACCTTTTATATTAATCCTTTTATTGGCCAGTCATTTCACGCGACAACATCTCGTGTCAAAAAAATAACCCCATCGAGTTGAGTACGCCATCAAAATAAAGGGATTCTAACCTGCGGCTGTTTTTTTAACTGTTCGTTTTTGAGCTTTTAAAGGTGTGGTTGCGTCAAATTTAAGTTGATCTTAAAAGAAAGAATTTTTTTCTCTCCATCAGTTGATATGTTGTTTGTTGTGTTACGCGATTGCATTGCCAAGATAATTGAAGATTAAAACCGAAAAAATCTGATTGCCGTAAAAACGCTCAGGCCACAAAAACGTGCCCAGACTTGCACAAAATGATGTCACGCGTTAGACAACCTGTCTCTATTTCTCTTATTCACCTCGGCTATTTGCGATAAAAGTCTAGTTTTACGCGGCTCTATTGGCATATATCTTATTTTGTATTTGCTCATGTTGGCTAGAATAAAATTTTAAATCCTGCTACAGATGCATTATTATGAATGTTTCAAAGGCCTCAAATAACGAAAATTGAAAATTGTTCTACTCACTTTCTCCAAAGGAGCGGAGCGAAGTTTGAGAGTTTTTATGATAAATCCATGTTCACACAACTTACAAAAATTATTCATGAACAACGTCGTAAACCCTTGTTTTAAAATCTCATCAACAAATTTAACCATTGTTTTTTAGAGTTGTTAAAGTATAATAATGATACAAAACACATATAAGCCTATTTAAATATTTTAACAAGTCTTTGTAAATTGTCGACAGTCTCTTAAAACTTACCCATCTGATCGGATTATACACAAATCGACAGATTAATTTGGCCGAAAATTGTCACAAAACGCTTGAAAAGCTTGGTTTTAATCAAAGTTAAGACCGTCCTACGATACGCCAATAAAGCCATGCGACAGAGAGTAGAACCATTTAGCAGTGCGCATTTAACAAGAAAACCATGCTCATTTCACCAGTCTATGGTATTGTTTACTTGTAATCGAACTTATTCGAAGGTTTCTGTAATAAACAAAGATCGTTTGAGGCGTAGACCGACTTGCAGGTACGAATTTGTGGTACACAGTTTATTAGCCTATGTTTTTTTATCCAATCACCGAAGGTTTCATTATTTAAAACGTTAGTCAAAATTCTTTACAGCTTATGTACAAGCTAGGGCCGAACTACAACGCCCCTTTATGACGAGAACATTTTTTTATTTTGCTGCAGTTTGCATAAAACTTTCAGTCGTGTGAACGCTCATACTTGCTTTCTGTTAAAGATCGCTATCAAAACCATTCTACATTCAACACAACCAACTTTCACCCTGTGTATAGTACACAGTAGCTTGCCATTTTACATCTAATTTTGCATTTCAGAGTTATAATAAACATATTTCTTTATTGTTGTTGTTGAAATACATACATTACAGTAGATTAGGCCTACAGCTTTATAACACTTTTATAACAGCTTTTATTTTGCTGCAGTTTGCAGAAAACTTCCAGATGCGTGAACACTCATACTTGCTTTCTGTTAAAGATCGCCATCAATTCCATTCTACATTCAACACAAGCAACTTTCAAACTGTGTATAGCACACAGTAGCTTGCCATTTTGCTTCTAACTTTGCATTTCAGAGTTATAATAAACATATTTCCTTATTGTTGTTGTTAAAATACATACATTACAGTTGGTTAGGTCTACAAAATTAATTAATATCTTTTTTATTGTTTGTTGTAAAACAGGTTTGAGATAGTAGTAGATTAGGTGTGATTTTTTGTGTGATTTGGCGTGATTTGGTCGTGGGCTGTATGACAGCAGAATTTATAGTTTGTAAAAGGTTTACGCAATTGTCAATTGTTAGACTTCCTACAGGCTCATTTAATGACTAACCTTACCTTCAGCTCCTAGTTTTACCACTGGTATGGCTGTAAAACCATCTGTCATCCAGACACTTGTTGTAACATATCACATGCTTTTATGTAAAGGGATTACTAGATTGGCAATATGTTCACATTTTAGTGCATTGCTCCAAAGTGTTAAATTACCCTAAAGCTTTAAACAGTATATGTGTTCTTTAGGATATAAATTTAACAGAGTGTTAGCTGGACTACCAACTTAATTCCTAACATAATCTCAGCTAATATTGTTGGTGGATGCATTTTGTTTTAAAAAGTGAGTAATACAGGACCTACTGTTGCGGAAAACTGTTTAACATGTTATAGCAAATATAATACCTATTCTAAATTATCATCAACCACTTCTCTAAATCTCCTGATTCAAGTACAGCAAACTTTTTTAATAACTTATTTTATAGCTAATCATGGTAGTCTAAACAAGGCGGCAATTTTCAATCAAAAACCTAACATAGCCTGTAAACACAGGCAAAGACTGAGCTGGAATAACTATGGCAGTTCAGACCAAACAATGTTTCATCTATTTCCATAAAGTGTAACAGACGATTTGCTCCATCCATCTTATCTATTTTCAATAGCTGTTCGAAAGGTTATAAGTTGGAACAATAACATGGTTTAACTTGCTAACAAGTTTACAGCCTGAGGGTTCTACAGAGATAGTCTTACAGCAACCAAATTGAATCATGTTTTGGTTACCCAACATTCTACAAATACTGAAAAAGTATGTGCCATGTTAAAACCTATCAACTCATGGGCTGTTTTTCTGAATGAGAATTTTGAACGGACAGTTTTTATATAATTAGTTCAAAACATCAATGACTTTCTTATAATTATATAGTATCATAGCTGTTTATAGTCCATATTCCGCAAAGATCACAAATATTTCTGTCTATTAGCACACACTGAAAATATTGATAGAGCATGGTATTACACTGTTGCCAGTGGGCAAACAGAGAAGAAAAGATCAGCTGAAGGGACTAATTAATCAACTGTTAAACTTAACTTGTTAAAGACGTGTGATGAGAGTTGCTGATTCTCATTACAAGAATGTCACTACTGCAAGCTTTCAAAGAGGTTACTTGCTGGCAAAAGTGATGGCTCCACACCAACAGAATGAATTGATAAAAGATTCTATGGTGTCAAATTTTTTGACATGTATAACCAACCGAGTTTCTCTACTAGCTCCAAATCACTTGAGTGCGAAGGCTCAAACCCAATAGGCAATATGTAGCAGGATATCACGCTGCATGGCGCCAATCTACGCTGGAACTCACACAGAGACTTTCTGTGTGAGTTTACTTGCCGCTAATTTCTGTGTGTCAATGTTAACCAGTGTACAACAAATCATTTTATTATTTTGTTACAATTGAGACATCAAAATGAACACTGAATCATTCATAGATCTAATAAGGGCACACCCAGTCTTGTATGACACAGTGCACAAGAACTACAAAGATATCCAGTTGAAAACCAACATTTGGGAGTCAGTCGTTGCACAGGTTGACTATTTTGAGAATGTTGCATACTTACTATAATAAAAATTAAAAACTGCAATAAAGTAAATTATACGTGTATACGTAAATACATATTGTAAAATATTACTATGAAAAATACAGTTTTTTTCTTGTCTGTTGTATAAATAAAGGTCTACTTGTATCAGTTACAACAAAGAAGTAGGAGAATCGTGTATCGTTCCTTTTGCTTATATACTACCCAATACTACGTACTACTACCTACTACTACCTAATCCACTAGCTTTACCCACTAAGCTAATAACTGTAACTCACAAGCTTTATTCACTAGCTTTATTCGCTCACCGTAATTGCGCCGCGACCATAGAGTTATCTCCCCCTAGAGTGATAACTGTGCTTATAACAACACGAACGTTTCTGGTGCCAACAAGGAGCGTTTAAGCCACGCCCCTTTTTTGTGCTAGTCAATCGTAGTGATTGGCAGAACAATAACATCAGCCATGAGAAAGATCATGAATTTCCACAGTTAAGATAGTAACTATTGCTCATATTAAAGAAATGATGATTATAGTTTATTACTCTAATATATGCTTATTATTTAAAGCAATTCAATACCCACATGCCTTGCAAAGGCACTGAATAGATAGTGTTAAGTAAGTGAGTTAATGCAATCAGTTACTCCAATGTTATACAGCCCCACACATGGGGGCTGTATATCATTGGTTATTCATAGATAAGATAGATAGTCATACTGGGGTTGTATTACATTGGTGTGATGAGAAGCTAATCGACTGCCATCAACTGAAAGTATTGACATTGTATGGTGATAGAGTGATTCATTGACACCACAGTTCAAAAACAGCCCTTACATGTAATATTACATTTCAATACATATCAATCAAATACATAGACTAGCTTGAAGCAAAGATGTCCACTACTTAGTGGACATCTTTGCTTGATGTAAGCAAGCAAAAGGTTTAAAAGTTAGAGTGGCAAATGTTGTTATATGTTAAATAAAAATAAATTATACTTAATTAGGCTAAATTATAATTATTTAAAAATAAAATAGACTTTTTATTACTTTATTTATTAAATAATTTTTTATTTTAATCATAGCTAAACAGATTATATTTAGCCATTACTTGCTAATTATTTCACATTTACGTTTAAACACATTTGCAGTTTCATTTTGCTTCTTAATTCAGTTCAACAAAAAACTTCTTTCATGATATGAAATTTAAAAGTTGTAGTTGTTTGAAAAAGCTTGACAACATTTACATTTGTTTTTATTTTCTCTCTTCTCATCATTTATTTCAATTACACAAAACACTTCTCATAATATCTAGTTTAAAAGTTAAAGTGGCAAATGTTGTTATAATTATGTTAAATAAAAATAAATTATACTTAATTATACTAAATTATAATTATATAAAACTAAAATAGACTTTTTTATTACCTTGTTTATTTAATAATTTTTCATTGTAATCATCGCTAAACAGATTATATTTATTTCCATAATTCATTTCCATATTATTTCCGTTGCCATAACATTTCCACAATTCATTTCCATATTATTTCCATAACATTTCCATAATTCATTTCTATTTTATTTCCATTTTCGTAATTCATTTCCATATTATTTCCATAACATTTCCAAAATTCATTTCCATATTATTTCCATTTCCATAACATTTCCATAACTCATTTCCATATAATTTCCATTTCCATAACATTTCCCTACTTCATTTCCATATTATTTCCATTTTCATAATTTATTTCCATAACATTTCCACAATTCATTTCCATATTATTTCCATTTCCATAACATTTCCATAACTCATTTCCATATAATTTCCATTTCCATAACATTACCCTACTTCATTTCCATATTATTTCCATTTTCATAATTTATTTCCATATTATTTCCATAACATTTTCACAATTCATTTCCATATTATTTCCATTTCCATAATTCATTTCCATATTATTTCCAATTCCATAGCATTTCTATTATTCGTTTCCATATTATTTCCATTTCCATACCATTTCCATATTTCTGAAATAAAATTTCCATATCCATTTCCCTAAAATTATGGAAATATTTATGTTTATGGAAATGGATATGGAAAAGTAAACATTTCCATAATTATATGTTTAGCGATTCCTGGTAGGAATTGAATTGCTTTAAATAATAACCATATATTAGAGTGATAAACTATAATCATCATTTCTTTAATATGAGCATTAATTACTATCTTAACCGGAAATTCATGATCCTTGTCATGGCTGATGTTATTGATCTAGTCAATCACTACGACTGACTAGCACAAAAAAGGGCGTGGCCTAAACGCTCCTTGTTGGTACCGGAAACGCTCGTGTAGTTATCACTCTAGGGGGAGATAACTCTATGGCCGCGACCACCTGCAACTGCTTTGAGCTCAAACACTAATATAGCCTGAGCCCTACACATTCCATAATACAACATTGTATTTTTGTAGTGTGCAATTCGTGAAAGTGAGATAGGCCTAATAACAAAAGTAGAAGTTGTTATATCTAGAAAGTGCCACATTTACTTAAATTTGTTATCAACACTGAAGAGCCTGGTGATACGGAATTTTATTGGCAGTTTGTGAGCATGTCCGCATTATCGCTGGTCGGTTCATCGCCTAAGTGTGTTTAGGCACTCGCCAGTAATACGTCTGTGCTTCTCATGACGATTGCGACAAAACCCCCTAGTGTATTTGTACCTTAAGGCAATGAACGTACATGTATTTACAGTCAAACTCAGATAACTTGCCCTCGGATGGCTTGAACACATGGTTAACTCAAACGGATTTGTTTGGTCCATTCCCACGCAACGATAACTTGCTTTAGATAATTCGAAATTAGCATCGTTAACAGTTTTTTGACCAACGGATACTGAGACGATTGTTATCACTTTAGAATAACACTTTATTCCAAGCCATATAAATAAACATCAACTTTTAGTAGTTCTTAGACGTCGTTATGACCATCCTCGGCAAAATGTTTTCATTAACAATTTATTCAAAAGTTTGCAAAAGATCAAATTTTACCAAACATCCGCTGTGCGACAGCCCTTGGAAAGCAAGGAAAAGCGCAGCAACCTTCGGATAAACTTAAAGTAAAATCGGCAAAATTAATCTTGGTTAAAACGCTCAGGAGAAAAATGTGTCTTTTTTGTTTGCGTTTGAACTGCGATCAAGTTTTGCCAATTTTAACTTAAAAGCATCCTAGCAGTCACACCACCTAAAACAACAAACAAATCTCAAGTAATACAAAAATATCTATACTTTCTGATAAAAAATTGTTAAACTTCACATGAGAGGCCCTTTAACTTGCGACAAGCAATCTATGTTTTTGATTTATATATAGCTTGTATATGTGCATGTATCTACTAATAAATACATGCACTTGACAGTGTTCTGATAACTTGAACGCTATGATAACTCGAACAATTTCACTCGGTCCCGTGAAGTTTGAGTTATCCGAGTTTCACTGTATTTCTCAGCCAGCATAAAGTGATACAGTTAAAAATGCAATGAACACATGTAACTGCATATGGTGAGACTTCCAGGTGCTCTGCTTTTCTCTGCTCAACTAGGTTTTTTATATATGCTTTAAGCTCTGCCCCTTCAAACCCAGCTGGTCGTGCGTCATGGCACGCATGACTTGGCTTCAGTACTAAAGAAGACGCTCCTATAACGTATACCTCCAATAACGTAAATTTCAGAAAACCTCAGAAAATTTCTTGAAGTTTTTGCTTCCTACTACGTAAAAAATTCCATGTAACATGAAGTGCCAAGTTGGGCGAGCTTTCACATTTGATTTGAATGTTCGTTTAACTCGCTGTACTTGCGGGAGAAAATGCATTGTGCGTATAACCTTATATTTATTATATATTACTTTCCCGACATTCTACTTCACCATAATAAACCGTTAGAGGTGTCGACAAGCAGGAGAAAAATATGGCCGCACGAATGTTCATAAATTAGATTTTTACAAAGGCGATCGATTGGTGCAGGTGTTACAGCGTCGGTCTACCAATCCGAATGTCACGAGTTGGAATATCGTCGAATGTTAGCTTTTATCCCAACTTTGACCCCTGGATACAAATACACAACAAACAGGTAGAACTGCTTTTAATAGTAAAATATTGTAGACATGCAAAATATTTATTATTAGTTTTACGTTGCTGAAAAGACTTTGCTGTATAGAAAAAATGAGCAAATCGTTGTAAATGAACGTCAAAAATGTGCAGTCCCCATAAACCTGTTGTATAATTAACCGCAATTGTGGTCTATAAAACCAGTAAGATTGATCAGTGAAAAGAGAAAAGTTCTCGATGCGAACCAATAACACTGCAGGTATGGTAAAGGCCACAAATTGAAAGAGTTAAGTCAAGTTTTTCTCTTTGGGATGGCTGAAGGGGTGCGTTTGAAAAGATCTTGGAACGTATTAGGCAACTTAGATGTATTTTACTGTTCTTATAACATAAATTTCCTATAATGTAAACACTCCTGGAACGGATTATTTACCTTGTAGGAGCGCCTGCTGTATAAAAGATAACGTGTCATGCTTTAGTCGAGCCAAGTATAACCTTGATTGCCAAGCCAACTTTGTCCTTAACAGCCGAGATATTCTCAGCTGCCCCGACTCTCATTCTGTCAGCCGAACTGGTTATAGCCGTGCCGATTGTACTCAGCCGACTGTCTAGTTTCGGGTTTGAACCCACTCAATAAACTCAGTGATAGCGGTTGGCCTCCACCACGAAGTCCCTAGTACACGCTACAAAGTTTTGTTGTATTTTTCACCCTCGTAGCATGTTAACGGTTTAAAACATCAAATCTTTGATTCGTCAAAACGATTCAAACCTCTATTTCAAGGCGGGGGTGGAGGGTATTTTTGAAAACATCATATCAACAACAAAGTATTTCGTACGTTGTAAACATCAATATTCGTATTATTACACAAATCTTTGCGATCGGAGGTTGGATTTTTACCGTCTTCGTTAGTGACCTCCTTACAGCATCCCTACGCAGCTCTGTTTTTCATGCATGTGTTTTAAAAATATTATTCGAGTAAAAATATATTAACTCTTTGAAAGAAAAATTTTTCACACGCTTTGACATTGACATTTAACCTTACACGCAATTTGAAGTGTAAGCTGCAAAATAAATTATGCGTCCTGTTGTAGATAAAAGCGTAACAAACTAATATATAAATTGCTGAGTTATACGACAATTTCTTCGTAGCACATAAACTTATCAGCTTCAAACAATTCAGAGTTGTGCGACTACTCCTGGCTATCATGTAAATACGTACTTATAACTACAATCAAAACCACAACTTCGAAGCTAAAAAATTCGTAGCATGTAACACTAGTGATTGTTTGCTCATGAAGCTGATCATGTCAATGACCAGGCTTAATGTTTGATGATTTAGTTGATTGCCCCCTCCCCAGAAATTAAATGTGTATAGGTCTGTTTTCATTTTTTACAAGTGAATTTTGAAGATAAGTTTATTGGTATAAAGCATCATTCAATTGCGATAAATCGAAAATATAAGGATAAAGATAATTAGATTTAACCAGTTAAAGTTAGGTATAAGGGGAGACAATTTTATAGTCGCTAAATAGTGATAACATTAATCTCAAAATGATAGTTGTGTTGCTAACTTTCTATTCAACTATTAGGCCTGCATCAAAATCTTCAGAAAATACGGCTTTCTATATGAAATGTTGAACGACCAAAAGTAAATTTTAGTTCCTGCTACACTTGTGTCGATGTGAATTCAAGGGTGGCTAACCTCACCATCAAACCTAGCTTCCAAGTAGTTGGATTACAAGAGTGCACCACCACTCCCAGCTAGAGCATTTGGTGTGCATCTTAGTCTATGTTATGAGCAAGTAGCAGCATAAAGTATATGATGAGGTATTTGTAATGGTTAATACTCTTATACTCAGTATTTCTCATGTTTACAGACTATCACAGCTTTCTCATCTTGAAGTCCTCCAGCTCTGGGGTAATGAGTTCTCTGAGGGTCTCCCAGAAGTTATCTGTAACCTCACCAGTTTGAAATCACTTGCCATTGCCAGATGTAGAATTTCGCAGCTACCAGAGAGGTGAGTCATAATAATAATTACTGTTATGTTCGATCATAGAGTAGTTATCTCCTCCATAGTAATATACAAATGAATATAACTTCTTTATTAAATTCTCCCTTGTTACTAGTTTAAAGATACTCATCAAATCTGAAACATGTCAGTGAATATGAAACTTTGAGTTCTCTTAAATGAATCTCAAATGAAGCAAATTTCAATTAAAAAAAAACGAATTACAAAGAAATTATATTCTGTCCAATGAAGACCACTCATTTTAACGTATTAAAATGTACATAAATTACTTCATAAGTAACATATTACTCTCCTTAATACTCTCCTTAATACTCTAATAATAGTCAGTATTTCTCATGTTACAGACTATCACAGCTTTCTCATCTTGAAGTCCTCAAGCTCAAGGTTAATGGCTTCTATGATGGCCTACCAGAAGTTATCTGTAATCTCACCAGTTTGAAATCACTTGATGTTAGCATGTGTGGAATTTCACAGCTACCAGAGAGGTGAGTCATAATAATAGTTACTGTTATATTCTATCATAAAGTAGTTATCTCCTCTATAGTAATATACAAATGAATATAACTTTATTATTAAATTCTCCCTTGTTACTAGTTTAAAGATACTCATCAAATCTGAAACATGTCAGTGAGTGTAAGTTTGTGACTCATAAACGAATCTCAAATGAAGCAGATTTTAGATAGAAGGATTTAAAAAGCAATTATAATCTGTCCAATGAGGACCACTCATGTTAACATATTGAAATATATATAAATTATTTCTCATTCATCAATTACGAAGTCTTATGAACGGACAACGGTATCTGTCATTTAACATAACAGTAGTAATAAAGAAAAATACTAGTAATGATTTTTTGCTTAAATACTAAAAATTAGTGGTAGCTATCATTCAGCTTGTGAATTATCAAAGGAGATGTAAGAAAAGATATTCCTTCATCTGCCTTGACATTGATTTAGTTTTATTCAGTGAGTAAATTGACAAGTCCTATTAGTTTTTGTATGATTATTCTATATATAAGGCGCTAATGCTGTCAATTCATTGGTCAGATGCCCTAAACCAGTGGTTCCCAACCTTTTTTTTGCTTTTACCCCTTTGCAAAATTTTCAAATACAAATTCCCCCCTTGGAAAATGTGAAGTGTGAGCCTATACTATATTGTATTCACTGAAAGGGCTAAACAGGTACATATATGTAGGTCAGCAGCATATATACATGTATCTATTTGTTAAATGATTGAGAGTAACATATATAGTAAATAAATCACGTCAACATTATTGTTATTCCGGTACACCCAACGGGTGTGGGGTGAGATTATGAATTTTAATGAGACCGCTCCTGCTGATCATCCTCTGTGCAAGTTTACACAAATCAGGCTTTGTTTTTTATAATGCACATCTCAAGTCGCTCTTAAGGTCAAGTCGATTTCTTTTCTCATTCTTAAGGTACAGCATTGATGAAAGTCCTACTTTGCGTAGGTAGGTACAGTTAGATGGCATCAGAATCTTTATTGCCTTTTCAGCAAGGAGTATAAAAACATTTCTTGCTAAGTGCCAAAACTGGTCAATAGACATTGATCAGAGATCATCTTTCAGTGCAGAGTTGTTGACCAACTCAACAAACTCTTATTGTAGCACCTCTGGGATTTCTTCAACAGTGTATTGAAATGGATTTTGTGTGATGTTGAGCATCTTTTTTTTCTGAAGGTAGCTCAGGGAAGTAGCATCCAAATTATATTATGAGATCAGACAGGTGTTCAGTAATGGTTGCCACTAGACTACCAGGAACAGGTTTTGTTTTCCAATAATTCAGTGAGTGTGGGAAAGGATACTGTGTTCCCAGTGCAGGTTCGTGTATGCCACAGTACCAGCTTTGCTTTGAAAGCATCAACGCTGTCATCAAAGGCAAGGAAATGATGATTGCTACCTTGTAACTTCAAGTTCAACTTGTATAGCGAGGCGAATGTATCAACCAGATATGCAGTCTCAAATACATAGTTATCAGCTTTCATGGCTGCAAAAAGTTCATGCTGGCCTTTACTTTCAAGAAATTTCATAGCCTTGGACGTAGCTCAAAGAGCCTGCCTAACATGTTTCCCTTGGACAATCACCTCACTTCATTATGAAATAACAAAGTTGTAAACACGACATCACTTTCAGAACATAGTGCTGAGAACAATCTGGTATTAAGTGCTGATGCTTTGATGTAATTCACAACTTTTATGTTCACATCCAAGTTTGATTTCAACGCTTGTGGAAGAGTTTTTGACGCCAATGCTTCACGGTGAATAAAGCAATGCACTCCTATATCAGGGTTCTTCTGCTTGATCTGTTTTACAAAGCCTGATCTACATCCTAATATAGCAGGTGCTCCATCAGTGCATACATTTATTAAGTTCTCCCAACCTAACTTGGCCTTTTCAAGGAAATTTTCAACTATTTCAACACATCTCTTGCTGAAGTTGTTCTAAGCAAGGGCTGACAAAACAGAAACTCCTCTTCAATGGATGTTTCAAGCACATATCTACCATACACCAATAGCTGGGAAAGACTGGCAACATCAGTTGACTCATCAAGTTGTATGGCCCAAAATGGGGATGCTTTAATCTTAGCAACTACTTTCTCTTCAATATTTGCTGCAATATCATCAATGCGTCGCTTCACAGTGTTGTTGGATGGTGGGAGGTCTTGAAATTTTTGCCCAGCTGGTTTTCCAAGTACTATTGATGAGCAGTCTAACATACATGGCTTCATCAGGGTCTTTCCTATTGTATGTGGCTTTTTACACTGAGCAATACGGTAGGAAACAGCGTATGAAGCTGTAATAAGTGCATTACTATGAGCATAGAGATCTCCACTTGCATCAAGTCTACTTCTCTTTACTTGCCACTCTTCGGACTAAAAGTAATTCCAGTTGTTTTCAGCTAGTGTGGGGTGAATTTTTTGCAAGCATTGCTTCAACTGAAAGGGTCTCATGGAGTCATTGAGAAAGGTTTCAGGCATATCACACATTGTGGAAGCCGAAGACCGTTTTTCATAAGATACGAAAACTCATTATCCAAGTAAATCTCAGTGTAGGTTCATTTCTTTGCCTTTGACGTCTTGCACTAATTAATGGTTGTAAAAATGCAGTGACGGCTGAAAAATATTATAAACAACCTAGTATCTGTTTGTACAATAATAATCATCTGTGACTGTATTAATATTTTTTACTTGATCTACTACTATAGATGCATGATTATGTGACTGATTTGCAAAAAAGCAAGTAAGACAACATGAGTGATAATAGGAAACAATAATGTGGGCATATATGTAATTGTACAAAGAATCTTACAGATTTTTTTCTTTTACATGTGATGCAGTAGTTGATAAGTGAATGTGTCCTTGTGTCAAATACATGTGCCCTGTGAGCAGCACAATGTCAAATTAAGCCTTAGTTTGACCTTAGTTACTAAGGTCATTAATTAAGTTCAAGCTGGCTTATTGGAATTTTTCTAAATTGTTGGCAAAGATTATTACATGTACAGTACATGCAGACTGTATTACAATGAATGTACAGTAAAAGGTACTTGGTCTACTACCCCAGCCAGAATATACATGTAATAGAAGAGGAGTGAGAACAGAAAACAAATCTAGGATTTTGTTAAGGCTTAAAAGCGGTTCGTAAAATGCGAAACTATAAAAACTAAAATTCCCCCCTTTAAAATGCCAAATTCCCCCCTGGGGGGGAATTCCCCCCCGGTTGGGAACCACTGCCCTAAACAATAACACACAATTCATCATATATGTCATTAAATGGCTGGTCGAGATCGTGGTGTCTTAAGGCTGTGGTAAAATATGCCTGTACGTTTTAGTTAAAAGTAAACTAATTCTTCAAGACCTGAAATATAGTGATTCAACATAAAAAACTCTTCTTAACACCAGAGTGTTAACAGTTTGTTTCACCTGAAAGTTACTCAATAAGACTTTAGGTAAATATGGCTACTCATCAGCGTAAATTAGGATGAATATATAAAGTTGATAAGGATGATAGTAAAATTACTAAAGCTTAAAACTATGCCGAGAAGATTTACCAAAATTCGACATTTTGGATCCTGGCATATTTGTTCATAGACGTATTTCCAAGCGCACAGCTGTAAGTACTTATTGGCTAAATCTATGAATAACTATGTAATTCCTAACTTTACCTCGGGTACCTCTCCTTCATCCATACACAAGCTCTAGTATGTCAGCTATTTCACAGTAAAAGTAGTATCAATAATAGACTAGAGATTATCCTGCTATACAGCCCACTACCAAAGTGATAGTGGAAAAAGAAAGCGTACTGCTGGTTGAGAAATGCAATATTATCAGTCAAATGGCACTGCAGTGCAATAGGAGAACTGCAATGGTAGCTGTAATGTACTGGGTGTTATTATGTACAACAAACAGCAATAATGAAAGGAAAAGATTATATGTTTATATCTCTCCCCTACAATAAGAGAAATACAATACTAGAAGTAAAATGGCAAGCTGCTGTGTAATATACACAGTTTGAAAGTTGGTTGTGTTGAAAGTAGAATGGTTATGACAGCGATCCGTAACCAAAGTGAAGAAATGGGTCATGATCGCAGAAACCATGGTTAAGTGTGTGTGTGAGATTTAGAGTTATCTACACTAGCAGAAGGAGAAAATTCTCAGTTATTCTGCAAAAAAAATTTGATTCCAGCTTAATTACAGCAGATTTTATGGTCAATAAACTGAACGCATGTTTTCCATTAGTGCGAAAACATAGTTCTCAGAAAACTGGTGTTAAAGTTCTTAGAAGCTCAAAAACGAACAGTTAAATCATCCTCTGATAAACATGACTATCCTGTTGGTCACCTGTGATAGTCAAAAAATGCTGCAGAAATTGCTCGCACTATTGGGCAGAAAATATGGGTCACATGATCAGATTACAACTAGATGATTAGACCAAGCTGAAGCGAAACTGTAAAGTAGCAAGCATCTATATTTGATAAGGGATTTGCGATAAAACCCAAAGCGCTTGTCATAAACTAGTGCTATGATACCTTTTGTATTGAGCCTTTTAGTGGCCAGTCATTTTACGCGACAACATCTCGTGTCAAAACAATAACCTCATCGAGTTGAGTACGCCATCAAAATAAAGGGGTTCCAATCTACGGCTGTTTTTTTAATTGTTCGTTTTTTAGCTTTTAAGAGCTTGTAATCACATTTCCACATATTTTGCACTTACAACACAGCAGAGTATGACATGTTGAACCTTTTGATATCAAATAACTGTAATGTGAATTTTGTTGCAAACCAACCTTTAAAACAAACTACAAGATTATCGATATTCAAATTGAATTTGAGAACTTGCACCGATTTGACATTTTACGTTATATGGAATATTTTTAGGATGAAGCAAAAACTTTACAGGTATAAGTTTTTATGTTATGTAGAATTTGCGTTATAGGTGTATTTTAGAGGCATGTACTGTGCATGAGTATCAAGAATAGTATTACTGGTAGTACTATTCTTGATATTCAGAGTACTACTACTAGTAGTACCTACTGTTGCGGAAAAAAGTTTAACTTGTTATAATAAATATAATAACTATTCTAAATTATCATCGAGCACTTTTCTAACTCACCTGATTCATGTACAGCAAACCTTTATAATAACTTATTTTATAGCTAATCATGGTAGTCTAAACAAGGTGGCAATTTTCAATCAAAAACCTAACATAGCCTGTAAACATAGGCAAAGACTGATCAGGAATGACTATGGTAGTTCAGACCAAACAATGTTTCAGCTATTTCCGTAAAGTATAACAGACGATTTGCTCCATCCATCTTATCTATTTTCAACAGCTGTTCGAATAGTTATAAGTTTGAACAATAACATGATTTAATCTGCTAACAAGTTTACAGCCCGAGGGTTCTACTCCAGAGGTTGTCTAACAGAAATCAAGTTGAATCATGTTTTGGTTACCCAACATTCTACAATTGCTGAAAAAGTATGTGCCATGTTAAAACCTATCAACTAATGGGCTGTTTTTCTGAATGAGAATTTTGAACGGACAGTTTTTAGATAATTAGTTCAAAAATGAGTGATTTTGATATAATTATAGAGTATCATAGCTGTTTATAGTCCATATTCCACAAAAATCACAAATCTTTCTGTCTATTAGCACAAACTGAAAGTATTGATAGAGCCTGGTATTACACGGTAGCCAGTGGGCAAACAGAGAAGAAAAGATCAGCTGAAGAGACTAATCAATCAACTGTTAAGCTTAACTTGTTAAAGATGTGTAATGAGAGTTACTGCTTCTCATTGCAAGAATGTTACTACTGCAAGCTTTCAAAGAGATTACTTGCTGGCAAAAGCGATGGCTCCATACAAACAGAGTGAATCGATAAAAGATTCTATGGTGTCAACTGTTTTAACATGTATAAAGGAACCAACCGAGTTTCTCTACTAGCTCCAAATCACTCGAGTGCGAAGGCTCAAACACACCAGGCGATATGTAACAGGATATCATGATGCATGGCGCCAATCTGCGCTGGAACTCGCACAGAGAGTTGATGTTGAGTGATAATGCTAAACTTTTTCTATCAGAACTTTAGTGAGGTGCATTTCGATTGGTTGTTTTTCCCTGAATGCAATGCTCAGGCCGAAAAAGTTTTTGTGTCAATGTTTACCAATGTACAACAAATCATTTTATTATTTTGTTATGACATCAAAAGAGACATCAAAATGAACACTGAATCGTTCATAGATTTAATAAGAGCACACACAGGCCTGTCTGACACAGTGCACAAGAAGTACAAAGTTACTCAGTGGAAAATCAACATTTGAAAGTCAATCGTTGCACAGGTTGACTATTTTGAGAGTGTTGCATACTTACTATATGATAAATTAAAAACTGCTATAAAGTAAATTATACGAATACGTATATACGCATTGTAAAATATCACCATGGAAAATACAATTTTTTTTCTTGTCTGTTACCTAAATAAAAGTCTAATTGTATCAGTTGTATTAAAGAAGTAGGAAAATCGTGTATTATTCCATTTGCTTATATATACTACCCAATACTACCTACTACTACCTAACCCACTAGCTTTATTCACTAAGCTAGTAACTGTAACTCACTAGCTTTATCCGCTAGCTTTATTCGCTTACCGACCACCTGCAACTGCCTTGAGCTCAGACACCAATATAGCCTGAGCCCTACAAATTCCATAATACAACATTGTATTTTTGTAGTGTGAAATTCGTGAAAGTGAGATAGGCCTAATAACAAAAGCAGAAGTTGTTTAAATCTAGAAAGCGCCACATTTACTTAAATTTATTATCAACTCCGAAGAACTTGGTGATACAGAATTTTAGTGGCAGTTTGTGAGCATGTCCGCGTTATCGCTGGTCGGTTTGTCGCCTAAGTGTGTTTAGGTATGCGCCAGTAATACATCTTTGCTTCTCATGACGCTTGTGACAAAATCCCCTGGTGTGTTTGCACCTTAGGCAATGAATGTTCATGTATATACAATCAAACTCAGATAACTCGCCCTCGGATAGCTCGAACACATAGTTAACTCGAACGGATTTGTCTGGTACGTTCGCACGCAATGAAAAATTGCTTTGAATAACTCGAACTTAGCATCGTTAACTCAAAGTTTTTTGCCCAACGGCTACAGAGACGGTCGTTATCACTTCAGAATAACACTTTGTTTCAAGCCATATAGATAAACATCAACTTTTGGTAGTTCTTAGACGTTGTTATTACCGTCATCGACAAATATTTATGTTAACAACTTAAAGGTTTACAAAAAATCAAATTTTACCAAACATCCGCTTTGCGATGGCCCTTGGAAAGCAAGGAAAAGTGTAGTAACCTTTGGATAAACTTAAAGTAAAATCGGCAAAATTAATCTTGGTTAAAATGCTCAGGAGAAAAAGGTGTCTTTTTCTTAGCGTTTTAACCGCAATCAAGTTTTGCCAATCTTAACCTGAGAGCATCCTGGCAGTCACACCACCTAAAGCAACAAACAAATCTCAAGTGATAAAAAAATATCTATACTTTCTGATTAAAAATATTTAAAACTTCACACAAGAGACCCTTTAACTTGCAACAAGCAATCTATGCTTTTGATTTATCTATAGTTTGTATATGTACATGTGTCTACCGATAAATACATGCACTTGACAGTGCTCTGATAACTTGAATGCTCCGATAACACGAACACTTTCACTCGGTCCCGTGAAGTTTGAGTTATCCGAGTTTCACTGTATTTCTCAGCCAGTATAGAGTGATACAGTTAAATATGCAATGAACACTTGTAACTGCATATGGTGAGACTTCCAGGTGCTTGGCTTTTCTCTGCTCAACTGGGCTTTTTATATATGCTTTTAGCTCTGCCCCTTCAAACCCAGCTGGTCGTGCGTGACGGCACGCTTGACTCGGCTTCATTAATACAGTAGACGCTCCTCTAACGTATACCTCAAATAATGTAAATTTCAGATAACCTAAAAAAAGTACTTGAAGCTTTTGCTTCCTACTACATAAAAAATTCTATTTAATGTGAAGTGCCGTCGGGCGAGTTTTCACATTCAATTTGAATGTTCGTTTAACTCGCCGCACTTGCGGGAGAAAACACATCGTGCATATAGCGTTATATTTATTATATATTTCTTTCACGACATTCTATTCCGTCATAATAGATCGTTAGATGTGTCGACAAAAAGGAGAAAAGATGGCCGCGTAATTGTTCATAAATACAAAGGCGATCGATTGGTGCAGGTGTTACAGCGTCGGTCTACCAATCCGAATAGCACGAGTCCCTTGACCCTTGGATACAAATAGACAACAAACAGGTAGAACTGCTTTTTATAGTAAAATATTGTAGACATGCAAAATATTTATTATTAGTTTACGTTGCTGAATAGACTTTGCTGTATAGAAAAAATAAGCAAATCCTTGTAAATGAACGTCAAAAATGTGCAGTCCCCATAAACCTGTTGTATAATTAACCGCAATTGTGGTCTATAAAACCAGTGAGATTGATCAGAATAAAGAGAAAAGTTGTCGATGCAAACCAATAACACTGCAGGTATGGTATAGCGCACAAATTGAAAGAGTTAAGTCAAGTTTTTCCTTTTTGGATGGCTAAAGGAGTGAATTTGAAAAGATTTTGGAACGTATTAGGCAACTTAGATGTATCTTACTGTCCTTATAACATAAATTTCCTATAACGAAAACGCTCCTGGAACGGATTATTTACGTTGTAAGAGCGCTTGCTGTATAAAAGATAACGTGCCATGCTTTAGCCGAGCCGAGTATAACCTTGATTGGCGAGCCAACTTTGTCCTTAATAGCCAAGATGGTCTCAGCTGTTCCGACTCTTGTTTCCTTAGCCGAACTGGTTATAGCCGTGCCGATTGTACTCAGCCGGCTGTCTAGTTTCCGGGTTCGAACACACTCGAAAGACTCAGTGATAGTGTTCCCGCTGGCCTCCACCACAAAATCACTAGTGTTACATGCTATGAAGTTTTGTTGTATTTTTCATCTTCGTAGCATGTAAACCATTTAACACGTCGAATCTTTAATTCTTCGAAATGATTCATACCTCCGTTTCAAGGGGGGGTATTTTTGAAAACATCATATCAACAATGAAGTACTTTGTATGTGGTAAAAATCAGTACTCGTATTATTGCACAAATCTTTGCGATCGGAGGTAGGACTTTCATCGTCTTCGTTGGTGACCTCTTTACAGCATCCTTACGCAGCTATGTTTTCAATGCACGTGTTTTAAAAATATTATCTCCGAATTCAAAAGAAAATTTTTTTACACTTTGACATTGACATTTAACCTTAGACGCATTTTAGGAGTGTCAGCTGTGATATAAATCATGCGTCCCGTTGTAGATAGAAGCGCAACAGACTAATATAGAAAACGCAGAGTTGTGTGACAATTTCTTCGTAGCACGTAAACTCATCAGCTACGAATAATTACGAGTTGTGTGACCACTCCTGCGTATCATGTAAATCCATCCTCCTCATTACTACTATCAAAGCCACAACTTTGAAGCTCAAAAATTCGTAGCATGTAACATTAGTGCTTGTTTGCTAATGAAGCTGATCATGCCAATGACCAGGCTTAATGTTTGATGATTTAGTTGATTGGTCCCTGATGAAAACTAATTAGTCATTCTTAATCTCTAATGCCTTGAATAATGGAATTGTTAAGCTCTCTTAACGTGTAACTTTTGATTATTTCTAGTTCATCCAGTAACTACTTAATCAAGTCTACTACTAGAGAGAGGATAAATCTCAGAATTACAATAATACTGCTGTCAGTATAGTTTGGCTGTCATCGATGAAGTTCTGCAGTAGGCATACATAATTTAGCGATTACAGGAACTTGTGTCAGAAATTAAATGTGTATAGGTCTGTTTTCATTTTCTACAAGTGAATTTTGAAGATAAGTTCATTGGTATAAAGCATCATGCAATTGCAATAAATCAAAAATATAGGGATAAAGATAATTACATTTAACCAGTTAAAGTTTGGTAAAAGGGGAGACAATTTTATAGTCGCTAAATAGTGATAACATTAATCTCAAAATGATAGTTGTGTTGCTAACCTTCTATTCAACTATTAGGCCTGCATGAAAATCTTCAGAAAATATGGCTTTCAATATGAAATGTTGAACGACCAAAAGTAAATCTTAGTTCTTGTTATACTTGTATCGATGTGAATTCAAGGGTGGATAAGTGAGTGTTCTTAGAGCATCTGGTGTTCATCTTAGTCTATGTTATGAGCAAGTAGCAACATAAAGTATATGATGAGGTATTTGTAATGGTTAATACTCTTATACTCAGTATTTCTCATGTTTACAGACTATCACAGCTTTCTCATCTTGAAGACCTCAAGCTCAGTGATAATGACTTCTCTGAGGGACTCCCAGAAGTTGTCTGCAACCTCACCAGTTTGAAATCACTTCATGTTGTCTCATGTAAAATTTCACATCTACCAGAGAAGTGAGTCATAATAATAGTTACTGTTATATTCTATCCTAAAGTAGTTATTTCTTCCATAGTAATATATAAATGAATATAACTTTATTATTAAATTCTCCCTTGTTACTAGTTTAAAGATACTCATCAAATCTGAAACATGTCAGTGAGTGTAAGTTTGTGAGCGCCTAAAAATTTGACTTTGGAGGCGCTGAACATGGATTGGTAGTGTGCCAACATTTGCCAGGCTTTGTACTGGTCTTTTCCATCTAATCCGCTCATCCGGGGCAGTTCTTCCAGGGTGGCGGGTAAACTTGCCATGCATTGAGCATAGCTTGGAGCAGTTTTTGTTCAAATCTGATGCAAGTTGTACTATATTAGTACAAGTGCAAGTTGTACTATACTACTATTACTTGTATTATAGCTTTCTAAATTGAGCAGTTTAAAACATGCTTTAACCTGTTCTACTATCTCCTACTACCTCACCTGTTTACCAACCAGAAACCAACTGCAGTCAGTAGACTAGTAACTGTTTCTCTAAAGCAACTTCTCTTCTATTTTAAATTCTCATCGTAGATCACTGATCATTGTGTTGTTAGCCTGATTTTAATCCAATCAGAAGGTAGTCGAAATTACCCAATCAGATATATTTTTGATAATTGAATGATTCCTATTCCAACTCTTCCCTCTGTCACCTCAGACTCTTATCAGTATCACATACTCATACAAAGAGATGTTGGTTCTTAGTCTACTTATTTTACTTTAAAAGGTATCATTAGCTTCAAATGGTTCTTTGCAATTCTTTTGTTTTCTGTTTTCTTTAACCAAAAAATCAGTTCATTTACATGTATTTGCAGAAGGATTACTAGATTAGCAGTATTTTGATAGTTTTTTGCATTGCTTTAAATTATTTTATTATGCTGAGCATTATCCTTAAGCATATCTATTTTTACAGAAAAATTAAAATTTGCTAACAGCTTACAAAAGAGCGCGTAGCAGCATATTAATTCAAGGGTGGCTAAGAGAGTGTTCTTAGAGCATTTGGTGTTCATCTTAGTCTGTGTTATGAGCAAGTAGCAGCATAAAGTATATGATGAGGCACTTGTAATAGTTAATACTCTTATACTCAGTATTTCTCATGTTTACAGACTATCACAGCTTTCTCATCTTGAAGACCTCAAGCTTGGGGATAATGACTTCTCTGATGGCCTCCCAGAAGTTATTTGTAACCTCACCAGTTTGAAATCACTTGATGTTAGCCTGTGTAAAATTTCACAACTACCAGAGAGGTGAGTCATAATAATAGTTACTGTTATGTTCTATCATAAAGTAGTTTACATAATCATTAAGCAGGTGTATTTTATCGTTGTGTATATGCACATATATACGCTCATGCAAGGTATCTTGTGTGTGCATGAGCTTTGTGTGCATGGGGTATGTACACAGAAAGGTATGTGTGGGTGGGGTGTGTGTGGGTGAGTAGGGGGTGGTGTGTACATATGTGTGTGCGTGTGTGTATATACATGGTGTGCGTACACAAGGGCTTGTCTACATAAGTGACGCACGCATGCCGGTCACATCAGTAGACCTCTAGAGCATCTATCCACCGGAGACGAATTAGTCAATAACATATGATTGTAAAGTATTCTTGTGACAACAAGCTTTGATTATTGAAGGTTTTCAAAAATAAATCTGATTAGATATTATGAAGAACAGATTATGGTTTGTCGTGATTTTTATGAAAATAACAACCGTGAAATATTTGCACATGATATGCTCTACAGTTTTTTCCGTTCCTTTGTTGTCAAATTATATGTGGAGTTTATTCTCATACCGTGGAGTGTGTAGTATGTAGTCACTGTAAGTTAGAGCTGCACAACGATTACAAAAATTAATCGCGAATAATAACTGGACTGAGCCAGTTAATCTTTGATTAATCTTAGAATTGAAGGGGGGATATATGTATGTCAAGTTGTTATAAAATCAAATTACAAATGATGAGAGTTGCCAAAATAATATTTTTACACTGATCTAGCTCAAAGATTAGTTATGTGGTTTATACTTTGCTATAACTCTATAGCCATAGCAAAGTCATAATCAAGCACTTTCAGGTAGACGATGAACAGGTAGTACTGCTTATTTGTAAAATATTTGGTTTTTTTGTTTTCTTGTAGATGAAATACTTTATAAGTTTTACTTCGAAGATCACACATTGCTTTCTAGATAAATAAGCAAATCATTGTAAATGAACGTCGAAGATGTGCGCTCCCCATCAACTTATTGTAGAATTACCGCAATCATAGTCTATAAAGAAGTGAGATTGATCACAAAAAGGAGGAACGTTGTGGATGCAAACTAATAATGCTGCAGTTATGGCACAGTCCACAAATTTAAAAAGTCACTTCAATTTTTCAAATTTTTATGCCCAATGGAGTGAACTTGGAAAGATCTTGGAATGGATTAGGCAATTTACATGTATTTTCCTGAATTGGTACAACGTAAAGTTCCTGCAATATAAAGAAGCAATGGCGACAGTGCTGCAACGGCGGAAGCAGATTCCACAAATGCAGCAACTCTGCACCATACTTATACATCCATCATTAACTTTCTATTGATGTTAGAGAATTATACCAGTCTCTTTGTGTTATTTCTTGTCATGTGCATTAGCAAATAATTTGTTTCTTACCTAAATAGGATATTTACATTTTTGTCGGTAAAAATTAGCTGTTCTCAGAAATCATCTGTTTTAAACCTGTTAAGCCTGCTCTGAATTCATGAATATTTTGTCAACACTTTCACTGCCATAGACGCATAAAGGCATTTCCGTGAGACGACTGCTGTAGACACATTATTGCGACTTTCCCAGCAATTGCGTAGTTACCTAATTTTATTATTCGTTGACAGCATAACCCATGGTTTTTAAGACTTTTATGAAATTGACAGTGTTGTCCGAAGATCTGCCAATAAAATTAGCCTAAAATGACATAGCAATTTTAAACTTTTCTTGGAGAGTTTCTAATTTAATAACAAAAAATTTTTGTGCGAGTTCATTAATTGCTGCGCGCGAATCAGAAAACAGGTAGTTATGTTGATGACACTATAGCCAATTCAGATTTAGATTTCCGTGATTATACAGATAATTAAAGCAGCAGTACTGACTCTGATAGTGGTGAAAGTATTAATTTTGTAAAAGTAGGGAACATTATAGAGGATTGTTTTAGCTTCGCAGCGATTGTAGCTTCACACAGCTTTATCATCGCACAAAGTATAAATCCAATGAATTTTTGCATAGTAATGTTGGTTAAAATGTTGGCAAATTAAAATATGTAACAAAGATGTTTTAGATAGAGATTGAAATAGAAAAAAAATACTGTTTACATTCCATGAAGCAATATCGGCAATTTTCGGTAAAATGGCTGGCACTTGGCAGATACCCCAATTTCTACATGGTTGGCAGTGAAAGGGTTAAGCCTGCTCTGCCTTCGTGAATAATGTGTTAATACTTTCTGGACTAGCTTTACCAGCGAGCCCCATGTTCCCTTTTCTTCAGTAATGAAGTCCTGTTTCTTGAGCTCCTTTACTTTTCCCTCTATCGCTTCTTGCACTCACCCCTGTTTGTAACGGGAGCTGTTTGATTGGCTGTACCACATTGCTACATAGCTACACTGATTACACTATAGCTGGTAGCTACAATTACACAGCTAGTCAGGATTTAGACTATAGCAGACATGGCCAAAGTCCGGCCCGTAGACCAAATGCGGCCCAGGGTCAATTTTCATCCACCCGCATCCTCTGTCATAAAATCAATAATCTGGCCCGCCTGTAGAATTAACCCTTTGAACCCTAACGACCTTATTTTCTAGCATTGCGCAGGGCGTGTCAACATCCTTAACGGCTGGAATTTTGGTATTCAAATGGCTTTGTTTACAAAAGCAGTTTCTAAGTAACAAAGTAAACTAATCAGATTTATTCTTGCTTGTTTAAATTTTATTTAAACGATATCGCGAAAAATTGATACGGCTCGTTTGTTGGTAGGTCATAAATGATTGTGATGCAAATAAAGAATGTTATGATACTAACCATAGTTTTCACTATATTTCAAGTCATGAAATATTGATGAACATGTGGTCAATAGATATGATGCTACTCTAAATGTTTTTACAAGTTTTTTAAAATCGTACAAACTTTTATAGTTTTGATCTGAATAATGGTGATGCACTGTTTTTTTCTGTTTGATGACATTTGCTGTGGGTTGCTCAACCTTTTTACTAATGTTTTACCAAATATCATTGTATTTTGAGCATGTTTAGTTATATTTAATAAAAGTTTAAAACCGTAGGAATGTTGGACAGATTGTTTGGGCTTACTGACACCACTGACAAAAATTACCGGGGTTCAAAGGGTTAATAAATTGGGCAGAAGTGCTGTTACCTGCGTGTTAAACATTTAAAAATTCAATCGACATTTATAGTTACTGTCATATTTTAAATGTGCCCTGCAATTGTTGATATGCCTATTGCTTGTTCATTTTTCTGTAATTGTGTTTAAAAATCTTATAAATATTGAACTTATTGTTCCACGTTTCAGATGTAATTTGTACCCAAGAGTACGATTGCTTCTGATCAACTGTTACAAAAAAGTTAGTATTAAAAAAGTGAAGTTATGTGATTATTCAGTTTCGATTATAATGTCAATGCAATTTTGATATGCATGTTTCAAACAAACCAAAAGACATGCTTAAGATAGCCGAAATTAAAATAAAAAAGCATATATGAAACACAGATTGGCTCGGAAAAATTTATTTAAATGAATTGCTGTTATATGTAAAAATGTCTGTTAAGGTTGGTCCCCTGAATTTTAAACACGCCGATTCTAGCCCCCTTTACAAAAAGTTTGGACACCCCTGCATTATAGCTACATCACTTACACTATAGCTATACCTGATAGTTATAGTGTAAATTTATATTTTTACAGAAAAATATAAATTTGCTAACAACCTACAAACAAGCATGTAGCAGCATATTAATTTAAGGGTGGCTTAGTGAGTGTTCTTACAGCATTTGGTGTTCATCTTAGTCTATGTTATGAGTAAGTAGCAGCATAAAGTATATGATTAGGTATTGGTAATGGTTAATACTCTTATAATACTCAGTATTTCTCATGTTTACAGACTATCACAGCTTTCTCATCTTGAAGTCCTCCAGCTCATTGGTAATGACTTCTCTGAGGGTCTCCCAGAAGTTATCTGTAACCTCACCAGTTTGAAATCACTTGATGTTACCTTATGTAAAATTTCACATCTACCAGAGAGGTGAGTCGTAATAATAGTTACTGTTATGTTCTATCATAAAGTAGTTATCTCCTCCATAGTAATATACAGATGAATATAACTTCTTTATTAAATTCTCCCTTGTTAATAGTTTAAAGATGCTGATCAAATCTGAAACATGTCAGTGAGTATAAGTTTGTTAGTCCTCCCAAATGAATCTCAAATGAAGCAGATTTCAGATAGAAGGATTTACAAAGCAAATATGATCTGTCCAATGAGGACCACTTATTTCAACATATTAAAATATACATAAATTATTTCTCATTCATCAATTACGAAGTCTTATGAACGGACAGCGGTAGCTGTTATTTAACATGACAGTAATAATAAAGACAAATACTAGTAATGATTCTTTGTTTAAATTATAATAATAAAGAAGCTGAGTGATAGTAGCTATCATTCAGCTTGTGAATTATCAAAGGAGATGCAAGTAAATATATTCCTTTATCTACCTTGACATTGATTTAGTTTTATTCAGTAAGGTAATTGAGAAGTTCTATCAGTTTTTGTATGATTATTCTATATATATGGTTCAAATGCTGTCAGTTCATTGGTCAGATGCCCTAAACAATAACACACAATTTATCATATGTATTATTAAACGGCTGGTAGAGATCGTGGTGTCTTCAGGCTGTGGTCAAATACGCGTGTACATTTTGGTTAAAAGTAAACTAATTCTTCAATACCTGAAATTTAGTGACTCAACATAAAAGACTCTCCTTAACACCAGAGTGTTAACAGTTTGTTTCACCTGAAAGTTATTCAATAAGACTTCAGGTAAATATGGCTACTCATCAGCGTAAATTAGGATGAATATGTAAAGTTGATAAGGATGATAGTAAAATTACTAAAGCATAAAACTATGCGGATAATATTTACCAAAAATTGACATTTTGGATCTTGACATATTTGTTCATAGATGTATTTTCAAGCGCACAGCTGTAATTATTTATTGGTTAAATCTATGATTAACTATGTAATTCCTAAATTTACCTCGGGTAGCTCTCCTTCATCCATACACAAGCTCTAGTATGTCAGCTATTTCACAGTAAAAGTAGTATCAATAATAGATTAGAAATTCCCCTGTCATACAGCCCACGACCAAAGTGATAATGGAAAAAAGAAAGGGTACTGCTGGTTGAGAAATGCAATATTATCAGTCAAATGGCACTGGAGTGCAATAGAAAAACTACAATGGTCTGTAATGTACTGGGTGTTATTATGTACAACAAACAGCAATAATGAAAGGAAAAGATTTTATGTCTATATCTCTCCCCTGCAATAGAATAAATGCAATATTAGAAGTAGAATGGCAAGCTGCTGTGTAATATACACAGTCTGAAAGTTGGTTGTAGAATGGTTTTGACAGCGATATGTAACCAAAGTGAAGAAATAGGTCATGATCACAGAAACCATGGTTAAAGCTGTGGCTGCCTCAAATTTAAGTTGATCTTAAAAGAAAGTATTTTTTTTTCTCTATCAGTTGATATGTTGTTTGTTGTGTTACGCGATCGCATTGCCAAGATAAATTTCAATTCAATTTAAATATCCTATTTAGGTAAAAAACAAATTATTTGCAGTAGCAAATCATTGTAACTGAACGTCGAAGATGTGCGCTCCCTATTAACTTATTGTAGAATTACCGCAATCATGGTCTATAACGAAGTGAGATCGATCACAAAGAGGAGAAAAGTTGTCGATACAAACTAATAATGCTGCAGTTACGATACACCCTACAAATGTAAAGAGTCACTTCAAGTTTTTAAATGTTTATGCCCAACAGGGTGAACTTGGAAAGATCTTGGAATGGATTAGGCAATTTACATGTAATTTACTGAACTGGTACATTGTAATATCCCTGCAACATAAAGAAGCAACGACGGCGGACACAGATTCCACAAATTCAGCAACTCTGCACCATATTTATTATACATTCAGCATTAACTTTCTATTGTTGTTAGAGAGTTATACCAGTCTCTTTGTGTTATTTTTTGTCATGTGCACTAGCAAATAATTTGTTTCTTACCTAAATAGGATATTTAATTTTTTGTCAGTTAAACTTAGTTGTTCTCA
Organism: Watersipora subatra; assembly: GCF_963576615.1. Classification (NCBI taxonomy): domain Eukaryota; kingdom Metazoa; phylum Bryozoa; class Gymnolaemata; order Cheilostomatida; family Watersiporidae; genus Watersipora; species Watersipora subatra. The sequence goes on along the minus strand of NC_088711.1, from coordinate 46,567,884 downwards.
GAAATCATCTGTTTTAAACCTGTTAAGCCCGCTCCTCCTTCATGAATATTTTGTTAATACTTTCTGGACTAGCTCTACCAGCGAGCTCCATGCTCCCTTTTCTTCAGTAATGAAGTCCTGTTTCTTGAGCTCCTTTACTTTTCACTATATCGCTTCTTCTTGCACCCACCCCTGTTTGTATGGGAGCTGGTCGATTGGTTGCGCCACCTTGACTAATATTATTGTGTGGTGTGTCACTTGGTTTGACCCAAGTAAAATTTTGAGGTGCGGAATCCGTAGTTCTACTGCTCTTTAGGTCTTTGAGTATTTGACCAGCTAATTTTTATTAGCTGGTAGCTACAATTACCCAGCTAAGCAGCATTTACACCATAGCTACATCAATTACACTATAGCTGGTAGCTACAATTACACAGCTAGTCAGGATTTAGACTATAGCAGACATGTCCAAAGTCCGGCCCGTTGGCCAAATGCGGCCCAGGGTCAATTTTCATCCATCCGCATCCTCTGTCATAAAATCAATAATCTGGCCCGCCTGTAGAATTAACCCTTTGAACCCTAACAACCTTATTTTCCAGCATTGCGCAGGGCGTGTCAACATCCTTAACGGCTGGAATTCTGGTATTCACATGGCTTTGTTTACAAAAGCAGTTTCTAAGTAACAGAGTAAACCAATCAGATTTATTCTTGCTTGTTTAAATTTTATTTAAACGATATTGTGAAAAAATTGATGCTACTCGTTTGTTGGTAGGTCATAAATGATTGTGATGCAAATAAAGAATGTTATGATACTAACTATAATTTTTCAATATATTTCAAATCATGAAATAATGATGAGCATTTGCTCAATAAATATGATGCTACTGTAAATGTTTTTTACGAGTTATTTTTAAATCGTACAAACTTTTATAGTTTTTATCTGAATAATGGTGACGAACTGTTTTTTTTCTGTTTTATGACATTTGCTGTGGGTTGCTCAACCTTTTTACTAATGTTTTACCAAATATCATTGTATTTTCAGCATGTTTAGTTATATTTAATAGAAGTATAAAAACTTTGGATTGTTGGACAGATTGCTTGGGGTTAATGATACCACTGACAAAAACTACCAGGGTTCAAGGGGTTAATAATTTGGGCAGAAGTGCTGTTACCTGCGTGTTAAACATTTAAAAGTCCAATCAACATTTGTAGTTACTGTCATATTTTAAATGAGCCCTCCACTTGGTGATATGCCTATTGCTTGTTCATTTTTCTGTAATTGTGTTTAAATGTTTTATAAATGCTAAACTTATTGTTTCACGTTTCAAATTTAATTTGTACCCAAGGGTACAATTACTTCTGATCAACTGTTACAAAAAAGTTAGTTTCAAAAAAGTGAAGTTAAGTGATTATTAAATTTCAATTATGTCAATGCAATTTTGATATGCATGTTTCAAACAAACCAAAACACATGCTTAAGATAGCTTAAATTAAAATAAAAAAGCAAATATGAAACACAGATTGGCTCGATAAATTTTATTTAAATGAATTGCTGTTATATGTAAAAATGTTCGTTAAGGTTGATCCCCTAAATTTTTAACGCGCCAAATCTGGCCTCCTATGCAAAAAGTTTGGACACCCCTGCACTATAGCTACACCACTTACACTATGATAGCTATACCTGATAGTTATAGTGTAATTCATATTTTAACATCATATACTCTAATCAATAAAGTACATTTTGAAAAATAAATTTTTTAACTATTTAAATTTGTCCCAAGTGGTAACTCAACCTGCCCCGCTCATAGTGCAGGTGTTCGTGAAAGCATATATTGCTCAAATTTAAAACGTTCAAATGAATTTTTAAACTTACAATGCATTCAGCATATCTTTAGAAAAGCTTTTGTTCAACACTGGTGCATATTGTATAATTTGACTCTCTAAATTTAACCAAGTTTAAAATGTGGTTCAACCTGTTCCAGTCTCCCTTATTGCCTCACCTGTTCATAAACCAGAAATCAACTGCATACAGAGCCAGTAGAATAGAAACTGTTTCTCTAAAGCAACTTGACTGTCTATTTTAAAGTCTTATCATAGATCACTGATCATTGTGTTTTTAGCCTAATTTTAATCCAATCAGAAGGTAGTCGAAATTGCCCAACCATATTTCTTCTTTGTTAATTAAATGATACTTATTCGAACTCTTCCCTGTGTTACATCAGACTCTTATCACTGTCACATAATCATACAAAGAGTTGTTGGTTCTCTGTCTATTTTTTTACTGTAAAAGGTATCATTAGCATCGAATGGTTCTTTGCAATCTTATTGTTTTCAGTTCTCTTTAATCAAATAATTAATTCATCTACAGTATTTGTAGAAGAATTACTAGATTGGCAATATTTTGATGTTTCTTTACAATGTTTCAAATTATTATATTATCCTAAACATGTATATTTTTACAGAAAAATATAAATTTGCTAACAACCTACAAAAAGCATGTAGCAGCATATTAATTCAAAGGTGGTTAAGTGAGTGTTCTTAGTGCATTTGGTGTTCATCTTAGTCTGTGTTATGAGCAAGTAGCAGCATAAAGTATATGATGAGGCACTTGTAATAGTTAATACTCTTATACTCAGTAATTCTCATGTTTACAGACTATCACAGCTTTCTCATCTTGAAGACCTCAAGCTCAGTGATAATGACTTCTCTGAGGGACTCCCAGAAGTTATCTGTAAACTCACCAATTTGAAATCACTTGATGTTGCCTCATGTAAAATTTCACATCTACCAGAGAAGTGAGTCATAATAATAATTACTGTTATGTTCGATCATAAAGTAGTTATCTCCTCCATAGTAATATACAAGTGAATATAACTTCTTTATTAAATTCTCCCTTTTTACTAGTTTTAAGATACTCATCAAATCTGAAACATGTCAGTGAGTGTAAGTTTGTGACTCCCAAATGAATCTCATATGAAACAGATTTTAGATAAAAGGATTTACAAAGCAATTATAATCTGTCCAATGAGGACCACTCATGTTAACATATTAAAATGTACATAAATTATTTCTCATTCATCATTTACGAAGTCATATGAATGGACAGCGGTAGCTGTCATTTACCATGACAGTAATAATAAAGAAAAATACTAGTAATGATTCTTTTCTTAAATTATAATAATAAAGAAGCTGAGTGATAGTAGCTATCATTCAGCTTGTGAATTATCAAAGGAGATGCAAGCAAATATATTTCTTTATCTACCTTGACATTGATTTAGTTTTATTCAGTAAGTTAATTGAGAAGTTCTATCAGTTTTTGTATGATCATTCTATATATATAGTTCAAATGTCGTCAGTTCATTGGTCAGATGCCCTAAACAATAACACACAATTCATCATATATGTCATTAAATGGCTGGTCGAGATCGTAGTGTCTTTAGGCTGTGGTCAAATACCCATGTACATTTTAGTTAAAAGTAAACTAATTCTTCAAGACCTGAAATTTATTGATTCAACATAAAAGACTCTCCTTATCACCAAATTGTTAACAGTTTGTTTCACCTGAAAGTTTTTCAATAAGACTTTAGGTAAATATGGCTACTCATCAGCGTAAAATAGGATGAATATGTAATATGTTATGTTGACCATCACACTGTGGTCATTTTTAGATGGTTAAGCAAGTGGCTTTGTCAAGCCATTACCAAATCAAGTTGCAAGTGATCAGAATTGTCAAAATAATATTTTTACACTGCTCTGGCTCAAAGATTTGTAATGTAGTTTATACTTTGCTATGACTCCATAGCCATAGCAAAGTCATAATCAAACACTGCTAGATGATTCCAAATCCACTTGTTTGTTTCTTCAATGACTCTTACAATCTTGGTTTAAAACTCTTTTCTCAACTCTTTACATACCACAAGCTTCGTAGTGTGGCTCAGGACAGCGTTTGTTTATAGCCAAGAGCTGTGTGGGGGAGCTTTAGCATGCTTTGTATAATTTGTTTCCGATTAGTGAGTAGCTAATTGATTAACCTATTGGATCTGTACTTAAACAAAAAGAAACAATCATTTACCTGTTTTGAACTAATAGAAAACGTTTACAGTCCACACCAAGCTGAGCTTTGCAAAACCCTAATTTTTTATCGCATTTTCTTATCCGCAATTACCAGCCGCATCAGTCTCTATACAGCTACTGAAGGTTTGTAAATAGTGGATCAATATACTTCTGGTGGTTATCTATTTTATAAAAGTGCAAATACTATTGACACTGATTATCTTATTTTCAGCTATAATAATAATAATGCCATAAGTTATAGTAATAGTGATGAATCTTCTCTTATGCTAAAGTTGCTAGTTATGGTAGTAGGGTAGTAGTAATGGGTCAAAGATCTGTCTGAGGTCATTCTGGAAAACATTTGTAGACTTTTTCAAGGCAGAAACTGTTTAAAAATTTTATGCTGAATAGTTTGGTATCAAAGTCTCTTTGATAGGCTTCGTGGTTCAAGAATTAGGATAACCTATATGCAACATTGTCAAACATTAGGTTTTTGCTTCAAACATTTAATTATGTTATAGTAAAAAATTAATTGGTTAGCGAAAGAGTTTATTGTTTGATTGTTAGTTAAAAATTTATCTCTTTGGATGTTTTCACAAATGTAAAATAGTTTAAAGAATATTATATTAAAAACGTCCCCCAACCAGATTCTATATTACCATCAAGTTCCTTGCTTTTTGTAAGTTTATCTTTGTTATGTTCCAATTGCTGTACAATGTGTTAGAGTTACTATATAAACAGCTTTAGCCTATACAACCAACTCATTTTGGTTGTTGTTAAAAATAGCAACCAGCTTCCAAGACTTTTGGAAATTCCTTAGATAACTTTTATATGTTTATATATTTAAATATATTTGAAAAGGAACATTTAGATAATCTTCTATCTTTATATGTTTTACTTATACAAATAGTGATGATTATTGCCACTTGTCAGATTAAATGTTTAAAAAAAATACTTTCCAATAATTTGAAGACAGTCGTTATAATTAATGTATATTGTTTGTGTATAATTACAGGCTAAAGAATCTCAGTCAGCTGGCAAGATTAGACTGTAAAAGAAATGAGCTCACCCATGTGCCTGCTGACCTATTCCAATGTCGAAAACTATACTATCTGGACCTTTCTGACAGCACAAAGCTATCAAGTATTGATCAGAGTCTCCTGAAGCTTGAGCATCTCTCCTATCTCATTTGTTACGGCTGTCCAGCGCTTGTTTCTCCTCCTTATGCAGTCTGTTCCCAGGGTATCGAAGCAGTTAAAGCATACTTTGAAGACCTTGTAAAGGATGGAGTTGAACTAAAGCTTGTTCCAGTGTCCGTTGTCGGTGATGCCATGGCAGGAAAAACAAGCCTAATCAGATCGTTGCAATCAAGGAGCCGTGAGCTGACACTTCGAGATGACACTAGCATTTTTGATGAGACAACGAGGGTGTTTAACATCCAACATTTGGAGTTGGAAAATTCCCAAGCTAAGATGATCGATCATGGAGGTAATGAAATTTACCACATCACCTATCGATACATCTTGAAGGAGCGGAATGTTCCGCTGCTGGTTGTCAATTTGGAGAAGTTCAAAAAGCTATCCCAAAGCCAGAATGCAAAAAGAGCTACTAAACAGCTTTGCTGGAAATGGCTCTCTCATCTTTACCTAGCTTGTCCTTTATTAGGGCCACCTCTCCTTGTTCTTACTCACTCAGACAAGCTTTCTGATCAAGAACTGCGTGATTGCAAAGAGAATATTTTCAGACATTCCACTGAATTACGCAATCATGTGTTGGAAGCCGAGAAAATGCGTAGCAGAAAAAAGGTTCTCCATAAAATAGAGTTCCTATCAAACAAAAAAGTTGATGTATTTACTGAAGAAAATACATTTGTGTTTGGCAATGATTCTCATCAAATTGAGGAACTGAGAAAAGCTCTCGATGATCGCTGCATGAAGTTCAAAGTGACCCTCCCAAAGGAATGGAATGATTTGTGCAACTTTGTAGAAAATGGCTTCAAAAAGCCAGCTGTTGCTTTGTCAGAAATACAATCTAAATATCCGAGAGAGAAGTGCTTGCTTGTTCTGAGATACATGCATAATGTAGGACAGGTTCTGTGGTATGAGTCCATAAACTCGTTGAAGGGCTTCATATTCCGGGACATACCCAAGATGACTGCAATGATAGCCACACTTTTTCATCATCGCTCACATGATGAATGGCAACAGAGAATCGAGAATTTCAGGGAGTTTGATCACAATGGAAAAAGCATCAGTGAAGCTTTATACAAAGAGTCTGTTGAGAAGTTCCTAACATATGGCATCCTGGACGAGTTTCTATTACACAGTGTCCTTGAAACTGAGTCCAACTTTCCAAGCCACTTGGCCATAGAGCTACTGAAAAGCTTCTGGATCTTACATGGGCCCATAAAACAGAATAGTACAGATCAAACTTCAGAAACAAGATATGGTTATATAGTACCATATTTTGCAACTGAAAGCATGGGAGCATCTTGGGAAACTGATGAACGGATCCAGTTGAGGGTTGTCATGGAAATAAGAGGGCTGCCATTACCGAATTATGCGTTTCAGCTAATGACAGTTGCTGTGCTGGATGAACTTGCAGATGACCGGAATACGGCTCTTGTTAAAAATGATGGTGTAACGGTCTATTACGACGAACTAGCGTTACACCTCATTCATAATGTTGCTAACCAGAAGGTCACTTTGCAAAGTTCCTCTGATGAGGTAACAAACTTGGGAAATCTGTGGAAACGGCTTGAAAAAACAACTCAAAGCGTTTTAAAGGTCCTTTCCACTGCTTGGGTTGCCAGTCAGCAATCTGTCCATGTCTACTGTGGCCATTGCCTTTTTCTCAGAGATCGAAACCCGAAAACATCTGTTGATCCAAGTTGGTTTTATCCAAAAGGTGACAGTCTAGTTGTTACATGGTCTTCTGGAGAACAGAAGCTTACCTGTGAGCGCACTGGAATTAAAAAACCAACAGTGCCATCTGCTCTTATGAGGCCTTGTAAGTTGTCAATTTTTTTGTTATAGAGCTGCAGTAAATTTCTAACTAGAGAGTTGTATAACTTAATAACATTTTGAGCTCATTCTACAACTTTTATAATGTTCTCTATTAAGGTTCTCCACTCGATGAAAAGAAGGAACAGACCATCAAAGAGTATCTGAAAAGCCTTCTCCCTCTTCCCCAAACCACACATGCAGGTAAAGCCACGTGGCTGTCTCATACGGACTTATGTTTCTTTTTAGTTGATGGGGTCTTTCGGATATCTTCTACATACACAGTATTTGATTATTGGATACGTGAGGTGCTCTAATTCCAGTCTTGTACTCTATGAATGTACTCCTAATAAGATTATGATGATTTTCGTCTTACTCGAGGTGCACCAGGATACACTATAATTAAGTTTAGTAGAAATATGTAGTTGATATGCCTTGCGTTGCAACGCATCATTAACAATTTAGCCCGAGATCCATATAAATATATGTAGTTTGTGGGCTACGATACCCTCAAGCTTGCCTTATAACAAACATATTTGCTAATAATATTTTATTGGGTTCATGCGTTGGCCATCAATCAAGTACATTTATTTACTGTATGAGTCACACATCACTGAAAATTGCATGTAGAAGATAACTCCCTGTACATGTATACACATATACATTATCACATGCCCCATTCTACAAAAATTATACTAAGGTACAGAGAGATAATCTAAAAGTACCCTGGAAAGTTTTAAACATGAATACTCTCAGATATGTTAGTGACATCCACATGAAACTGGATTAATCAGACACTTTTATACAGAAAGTACTTTATCTTTGCCACTGTATGTATACTCAGTTGAAATTCAATAGGTAAAAATTGTAATAAATTGTAAATAAAATGTAAACAAATTTAAAAAGTGAAAAGAAAATTTAAATTAATAAAATATTGGTAAGGTCTCAAAAGACTTTAAAAATGCTTCAATTTTTTTTAATTTATTGTGGATTAAAGCGGTTCGGGAAAATATCAAATTAAACATTCTAATTATCCCAAGTCAGACATTCTTGTTATCTAAGGGGCACTTACAACACCTTTCAAACTTTCTTTGACACTACTACTACACAATACCAATGAACAGGCAAGTTGTATCCACTTATAACAAGTCATTAGATTATGTTTCTCACTCAGTAACTTTGTTAAAACTGTTTGATTAAAAGCTAAAGAGTGTTTCTTTGATGAATTTCTCAGATCTTTTTTCCTAATATCCAGCTGTTCATTTTTATCATAGCTAAATAGCATGGAAACACTTGCATTATAATATTTCATTCCCTCTACAGTAATATAACAGCCTCTACAGTCAAAACCTGAAGATATGAAATTCTTGCAAACAGTTATAGTGCCATCAGATTTCATATACGTACATTGTTGGATTAACAATGGTTTGGTAGTTGCAGGAAATACTGCTCCTGTTCAAGCACCAGAGGAAGGAGACCTAAGTGTTTAGAATGGTGAGGTAGTTGCAGAGAATAATGTTCCTGTCAAAGCACCAGATGAGGGAGACCTAAGTGATCAGAATGGTCTGGTTGTTGCAGTGAGTCCTGTTCCTGTCCAAGCATCAGACGAGGGAGACCTAAGTGATCAGAATGGTCCAGTAGTTGCAGGGAGTCCTGTTCCTGTTCAGGCACCAGAGGAGGGAGAGCTTAGTGATAGTGAGCTTAGTGACACTTTGGTTGATCCAGACCAGGATGCTGAACCAGAGACTATCAGACCTTGCATCAAGCTTCGCGTTCAAAATCTGTTCAGTTCATCTGAGGTGAGTGTTACTGAGCTCACTGAATACTCTTAAAAGTTATTAAAATACTATTTAACTTATTATTATGACACTTCAAATATGTTTAGTGTACTTGTTTTAGTGATACTATTCCTAGAACCACTTTTGTTTGATTGGTGTTATTACTTTAGTGTGACTCAGTTGGTCTTATAATCTGCTCTATTCATCGGTTCCTGGTTTCTATTTAAAAACATGCTTTCTAACAATCAGCTCGCCCACCACGGCAAAGACTCTCACAAAAATATTGCGTACTCATTAAAAAAATCTTTTATTTATTGCTAGCATCTGCCCAATTTCAATTCCAGCAAATTCGTGGGATATTTTCAGACCTTAAACTGATTTCTGTACACCTGATTTCCTCAAATTTTTACTCTAAAATTAAAGTTTTTGTTGTTTTGAATGAAATTTCTCTGTAGTATTGATCTTAGCCTCGCTTCAGTGTTCAGAGAAGGTAGTCCGATTCCTCTGTTTATATCAGATTTGTCCAGAGTTAATTATAGTGCTGTTTCAATTTTCAGTACTCTGTGTCATGAGCTAATTTATAAGGACCTCTCTCAAAACAATTAATATTTTTAATATTTCATGTCTAATTTGACGGTAAAAATTATGTTGGATGTTGGTTAAGAGTTCTAAAAGGGGAATCCTTAATTTATACTTAAAAGAATAAATATTACATAAGTTCATTTATTTAGTTTTTTATTGCTGCATGCAAATGCTTCTAAACATCTTAAACATCTTGCGTCTGGTAGCTGACCAAATTAGCTCATTGGAAGGAAAACATCTTTGGTTATACAAGAATCACAAGAAAACTATCTTATAATCTGAAAAACGTTGGGGCTACACATGGAAGTCTCCATTAAAGTTCATATTGAGCTCTACAATGTGTTCTACATTGAGCTCTACATGAAGCTCTGCCAAGAGATGGCTATTATACATGTAAATACATATCATTTCAGGTCTACAGGATGACTCCTATCCGTGGAAGATGTCTTGTTATCAACAATTTAAACTATACGGCTTCTGATGGAAGGACTCACACGAGACATGGTTCCATAGCAGATGGTCGAAGGATCACATGTCTCTTTGAAACCCTTGGCTTTATTTGCTCTGAGAAGGTGGATCTCACTGGAGAGGTTTGGGTTGACATCAGATCGCTTTATCATTTTGACGGCTCACAAAATAAACGTTTTACATGTTTACAAGACTTTGTCGCAAGTTTCGAGCATTTTATTTCAACGTTAATAACGTTTTAGTTGATGACTTTGTCACTTTATTCCTTAAAAGTTTAGCAGTCAGGTTTCACCAGATTTCCACCGTGTAAAATAAAGCTGGTCAAAGTATGTGCCGTAACACCATGAACAATTGTCTTTGAGACCAAATGCCATCTTCTGAATATCAAAGTTCACATGCAATGTGTACTAAAACTGATGAATCACAACAGTGTATAGGTTTCTCTTACTGTTTCTTCATAATTCCAAAGGAAAAGTGAACCTTTTTTCATAGCATCTCAACTTTATTAGCTGTTTTTTTTTTGTTTCAAGGTATATATGGTATGAGGTATGAATGGATGAAATATGTGAATTATACATTATACATATACAATATATAACCTGTTATACATATAAATTAGAGCATTGTATTTCCCAGCGCATGCTTGACGAGATCAACAAAGAGACTGAACGACCAGAGCACACAAATTATGGAATGTTTGTATTGATCATCATGTGCCATGGAAGTGAAACAGGCTTGGTAGGAACTGATGGAAATATGGTAGAGAGAGTAGCGGTGACTGATGCTCTCTCAGCTCAAAGTTTTCCTAGAATGGCTCAAAAACCAAAACTTGTCATTCTTCAGGCTTGTTCTGGCTGTAAGTTAGATTATTATGCTATTAATATCATCGTAGGCACAGATAAACTGATAGTTAACTCGACGGTCCCATTGTCACCATAGCTTTTTTAAGATTATCCTTTTACTGAAAAAAATGTTATGCACTTCTAGCGCTTTTCTCTGGTTTTTAGCCATGTTGTTTATAGCCGATAGGAAGTCATTATGAATAACACCAGGTTTAATCTCCCCAGTATATCAACAGCTATTTAAAGGTTACCGTACAACCTCTATTAGACTGCCATGGCACTGGTTTTTTCAAACCTTAATCCATAGTGGCATTTTATTAGAGATAACGTTCAAATAGAGGGTGACTCTGTATTTTTTGACTAGTTTGTAAACATTTTAGAAAGATAACTTTCACTTTTTTGGTGGGCAAACTGATGTTTATGTTGCCAATATTTTGCACTTTCCTTTCGGTGAAGTAATATTAATGCCATTGACCTTAACGTGTTTGTTAAAATTTTGGTTTGGATGTTAGCTTCATGCTATGCCATAAAGGGACAATTTTTTGGGGAAACAGACATATGATACACGATCCCAATGCCGATGATTGACCAATGTGTGAATGTGAGACAAAAGTGCTTCTTTTGGCTGTCTTTCTAATACATTTTTTCATCTAATCGCCACATGTTTTGGTCATCCAACATGGCAGACAATTATAACGCAAGGTCGAAGCATATTCCACAATTGCCAAATAAAGTCGGCGCCATATTTCAAAATCCCGCATTTGAGCAGCGGCTCTAAAGATGAAAACACACTAGGCGATATTTGCAGCAATATCGCACCGCTTAGCGCTAATCTGTGCTAGAATTCACTCAGCGAGCTCATGCAAAGCGATAACGCAAGACTTTCTCTACACAACTTTATCGCTAGCGAGATGCATTTCGATTGGTTGGTTTTTACCAGAATACAGTTTTATGGCAAGTAATTATTTCTTATCGATGTTCACCAACGTAAAGCAGCGACAATCGGCTATTTTGTTATGATTGAAACATCTTCAGAACAAGCACTGAATTGTTCATAAATTTGATAATAACACTCCCAGTCCTGTGAACCATAACAAACAAAAATTTAGAAAAAAATCCGAGTTGAAAACCCACATGAGCAGTCAATCGTTGCACAGATTGACCATCTTGAGAACGGTAAACATTTGAATATTGAATGACATGAGTATTTAATTTATTAAGTACAAAGAACCACTACAAAATAAAATATGTATACAAATCGTAAAAAATATTGCAGGAAAAAATACAATAATCATTTTTTCTTATGTCTGCTTGTAGTGTAGGCAGTGTACAATCTGTGAAAGTGACATAGGTTGAATAACAAGTGCGTAAATTGTTTACCTTGTCGCCTAGACACCGCCATATTGACTAACCTAAATTTACTAACAACTCCGAAGAAACTAATGATACGGAAATTTATTGGCAGTTTGTGAGCGTGCCCATTATACCGTTTGCTAGCGAATCGCTCAAGTGTGTTTATGCACACGCCAGCGATATCTCCGCCCTCCTCATGACGCTCGCGATAAAATTGCCTAGTTTGTTTGGACTTTAAAATTACATCAATCTGCAAGGCTGGAGCATTTATTTGGCAGAATACATAGCAAAAAGGTCTTCCTTTACGGTAATAGGAAATTTAAAAAGATTGTTTACAAATACATGTAGCCTATAGTAATATTTGATAGTTATCTGGTTACATTCATGAATCAAGAATTTGAATAAGCAATTGTTAACGGATGTAGTTGAAAAGATGAGAGATTTTAATCAAATTATAAAGTGTGGCAGGTGTTTCCAGTTGACATTTTATAAATCTCATTAGTCTTTCTTGCTATTATCACAATGTGAGAACGTTGATGAAGCTTGATATTTGGTCAAAACGAAACCCAAATATTATTCAAATACCTATCTGTACCGTTATCTACTATTTCTAATGGAATAAATAGATGAAGAATGAGCGATTGTTCAAAAGATAAGTGACTTTAATAGAATTATATAGTGTAGCAGGTGTTTCTAGTCGATATTTTATAGAAATCACATTTCTTTTTGCTGTTATCACAACTTGAAGACGCCGATGAAGCGTGATATTTGGTCGAACGAAACAAAAATATTATTCAATTACCCATCTGTGCCGTTATCTACATGTATTACTGCTCATGAAATAAATAGATAGTGTAATCAGTTAAACTTTTATCCACAAGCAGACTTTTTATTACTGTATCTCTATGTTTAGCTCTACCTGTTTATTAGCTATTCTTAGCTTCATGATTCTCTGCTGTTTTATGTCTTTGTGTGACTTTTCATTACTGTATCTCTATGTTTAGCTCTCCCTGTTCATTAGCTATTCTTAGCTTCATGTTTCTCTGTTGTTTCATGTCTTTGTGTGATTTTTTATTACTGTATCTCTATGTTTAGCTGTTCATTAGCTATTCTTAGCTTCATGTTTCTCTGTTGTTTCATGTCTTTGTGTGATTTTTTATTACTGTATCTCTATGTTTAGTTCTACCTGTTCATTAGCTATTCTTAGCTTCATGTTTCTCTGCTGTTTCATGTCTTTGTGTGACTTTTTATTACTGTATCTCTATGTTTAGTTCTACCTGTTCATTAGCTATTCTTAGCTTCATGTTTCTCTGTTGTTTCATGTCTTTGCGTGATTTTTTATTACTGTATCTCTATGTTTAGTTCTACCTGTTCATTAGCTATTCTTAGCTTCATGTTTCTCTGTTGTTTCATGTCTTTGTGTGATTTTTTATTACTGTGTCTCTATGTTTAGCTGTTCATTAACCATTCTTAGCTTCATGTTTCTCTGCTGTTTCATGTCTTTGTGTGACTTTTTATTACTATATCTCTATGTTTAGCTGTTCATTAACTATTCTTAGCTTCATGATTCTCTGTTGTTTCATGTCTTTGTGTGATTTTTCATTACTGTATCTCTATGTTTAGTTCTACCTGTTTACTAGCCATTCTAAGCTTCATGATTCTCTGCTGTTTCATGTCATTGTGTGACTTTTTATTACTGTATCTCTATGTTTAGTTCTAACTGTTCATTAGCTATTCTTAGCTTCATGATTCTCTGCTGTTTCATGTCATTGTGTGACTTTTTATTACTATATCTCTATGTTTAGCTCTACCTGTTTATTAGCCATTCTTAGCTTCATGATTCTCTGTTGTTTCATGTCTTTGTGTGACTTTTTATTACTGTATCTCTATGTTTAGTTCTACCTGTTCATTAGCTATTCTTAGCTTCATGATTCTCTGCTGTTTCATGTCTTTGTGTGACTTTTTATTACTGTATCTCTATGTTTAGTTCTACCTGTTCATTAGCTATTCTTAGCTTCATGATTCTCTGCTGTTTCATGTCTTTGTGTGACTATATCTCTATGTTTAGCTCTCCCTGTTCATTAGCTATTCTTAGCTTCATGTTTCTCTGTTGTTTCATGTCTTTGTGTGATTTTTTATTACTGTATCTCTATGTTTAGCTGTTCATTAGCTATTCTTAGCTTCATGTTTCTCTGTTGTTTCATGTCTTTGTGTGATTTTTTATTACTGTATCTCTATGTTTAGTTCTACCTGTTCATTAGCTATTCTTAGCTTCATGTTTCTCTGTTGTTTCATGTCTTTGTGTGATTTTTTATTACTGTATCTCTATGTTTAGTTCTACCTGTTCATTAGCTATTCTTAGCTTCATGTTTCTCTGCTGTTTCATGTCTTTGTGTGACTTTTTATTACTGTACCTCTATGTTTAGTTCTACCTGTTTATTAGCTATTCTTAGCTTCATGTTTCTCTGTTGTTTCATGTCTTTGTGTGATTTTTTATTACTGTGTCTCTATGTTTAGCTGTTCATTAACCATTCTTAGCTTCATGTTTCTCTGTTGTTTCATGTCTTTGTGTGACTTTTTATTACTGTATCTCTATGTTTAGTTCTACCTGTTCATTAGCTATTCTTAGCTTCATGATTCTCTGCTGTTTCATGTCTTTGTGTGACTTTTTATTACTGTATCTCTATGTTTAGTTCTACCTGTTTATTAGCTATTCTTAGCTTCATGTTTCTCTGTTGTTTCATGTCTTTGTGTGATTTTTTATTACTGTGTCTCTATGTTTAGCTGTTCATTAACCATTCTTAGCTTCATGTTTCTCTGTGGGTTCATGTCTTTGTGTGATTTTTTATTACTGTGTCTTTATGTTTAGCTGCTCATTAACTATTCTTAGCTTCATGATTCTCTGTTGTTTCATGTCTTTGTGTGATTTTTCATTACTGTATCTCTATGTTTAGCTGTTCATTAACTATTCTTAGCTTCATGTTTCTCTGTCGTTTCATGTCTTTGTGTGATTTTTTATTACTGTGTCTCTATGTTTAGCTGTTCATTAACTATTCTTAGCTTCATGTTTCTCTGCTGTTTCATGTCTTTGTGTGACTTTTTATTACTATATCTCTATGTTTAGTTCTACCTGTTTATTAGCCATTCTTAGCTTCATGATTCTCTGCTGTTTCATGTCATTGTGTGACTTTTTATTACTGTATCTCTATGTTTAGTTCTACCTGTTCATTAGCTATTCTTAGCTTCATGATTCTCTGCTGTTTCATGTCATTGTGTGACTTTTTATTACTATATCTCTATGTTTAGCTCTACCTGTTTATTAGCCATTCTTAGCTTCATGATTCTCTGTTGTTTCATGTCTTTGTGTGACTTTTTATTACTGTATCTCTATGTTTAGTTCTACCTGTTCATTAGCTATTCTTAGCTTCATGATTCTCTGCTGTTTCAAGTCTTTGTGTGACTTTTTATTACTGTATCTCTATGTTTAGCTCAACTTGTTCATTAGCTATTCTTAGCTTCATGATTCTCTGCTGTTTCATGTCTTTGTGTGACTTTTTATTACTATATCTCTATGTTTAGCTCTCCCTGTTCATTAGCTATTCTTAGCTTCATGATTCTCTGCTGTTTCATGTCTTTGTGTGACTTTTTATTACTGTATCTCTATGTTTAGCTCTCCCTGTTCATTAGCTATTCTTAGCTTCATGTTTCTCTGCTGTTTCATGTCTTTGTGTGAATTTTTATTACTGTATCTCTATGTTTAGCTGTTCATTAGCTATTCTTAGCTTCATGTTTCTCTGCTGTTTCATGTCTTTGTGTGACTTTTTATTACTGTATCTCTATGTTTAGTTCTACCTGTTCATTAGCTATTCTTAGCTTCATGTTTCTCTGTTGTTTCATGTCTTTGTGTGATTTTTTATTACTGTGTCTCTATGTTTAGCTGTTCATTAACCATTCTTAGCTTCATGTTTCTCTGTTGTTTCATGTCTTTGTGTGATTTTTTATTACTGTGTCTCTATGTTTAGTTCTACCTGTTCATTAGCTATTCTTAGCTTCATGTTTCTCTGCTGTTTCATGTCTTTGTGTGACTTTTTATTACTGTATCTCTATGTTTAGTTCTACCTGTTCATTAGCTATTCTTAGCTTCATGTTTCTCTGTTGTTTCATGTCTTTGTGTGACTTTTTATTACTGTATCTCTATGTTTAGTTCTACCTGTTCATTAGCTATTCTTAGCTTCATGTTTCTCTGTTGTTTCATGTCTTTGTGTGATTTTTTATTACTGTGTCTCTATGTTTAGCTGTTCATTAACCATTCTTAGCTTCATGTTTCTCTGTTGTTTCATGTCTTTGTGTGATTTTTTATTACTGTGTCTCTATGTTTAGCTGTTCATTAACTATTCTTAGCTTCATGATTCTCTGTTGTTTCATGTCTTTGTGTGATTTTTCATTACTGTATCTCTATGTTTAGCTGTTCATTAACTATTCTTAGCTTCATGTTTCTCTGTTGTTTCATGTCTTTGTGTGATTTTTTATTACTGTGTCTCTATGTTTAGCTGTTCATTAACTATTCTTAGCTTCATGTTTCTCTGTTGTTTCATGTCTTTGTGTGATTTTTCATTACTGTATCTCTATGTTTAGTTCTACCTGTTTATTAGCTATTCTTAGCTTCATGTTTCTCTGCTGTTTCATGTCTTTGTGTGACTTTTTATTACTGTGTCTCTATGTTTAGCTCTACCTGTTTATTAGCCATTCTAAGCTTCATGATTCTCTGCTGTTTCATGTCATTGTGTGACTTTTTATTACTGTATCTCTATGTTTAGTTCTACCTGTTCATTAACTATTCTTAGCTTCATGATTCTCTGTTGTTTCATGTCTTTGTGTGACTTTTTATTACTGTATCTCTATGTTTAGTTCTACCTGTTCATTAGCTATTCTTAGCTTCATGATTCTCTGCTGTTTCATGTCTTTGTGTGACTTTTTATTACTATATCTCTATGTTTAGCTCTCCCTGTTCATTAGCTATTCTTAGCTTCATGTTTCTCTGTTGTTTCATGTCTTTGTGTGATTTTTTATTACTGTATCTCTATGTTTAGCTGTTCATTAGCTATTCTTAGCTTCATGTTTCTCTGTTGTTTCATGTCTTTGTGTGATTTTTTATTACTGTATCTCTATGTTTAGTTCTACCTGTTCATTAGCTATTCTTAGCTTCATGTTTCTCTGCTGTTTCATGTCTTTGTGTGACTTTTTATTACTGTATCTCTATGTTTAGTTCTACCTGTTCATTAGCTATTCTTAGCTTCATGTTTCTCTGTTGTTTCATGTCTTTGTGTGATTTTTTATTACTGTATCTCTATGTTTAGTTCTACCTGTTCATTAGCTATTCTTAGCTTCATGTTTCTCTGCTGTTTCATGTCTTTGTGTGACTTTTTATTACTGTACCTCTATGTTTAGTTCTACCTGTTCATTAGCTATTCTTAGCTTCATGTTTCTCTGTTGTTTCATGTCTTTGTGTGATTTTTTATTACTGTGTCTCTATGTTTAGCTGTTCATTAACCATTCTTAGCTTCATGTTTCTCTGTTGTTTCATGTCTTTGTGTGACTTTTTATTACTGTATCTCTATGTTTAGTTCTACCTGTTCATTAGCTATTCTTAGCTTCATGATTCTCTGCTGTTTCATGTCTTTGTGTGACTTTTTATTACTGTATCTCTATGTTTAGTTCTACCTGTTTATTAGCTATTCTTAGCTTCATGTTTCTCTGTTGTTTCATGTCTTTGTGTGATTTTTTATTACTGTGTCTCTATGTTTAGCTGTTCATTAACCATTCTTAGCTTCATGTTTCTCTGTGGGTTCATGTCTTTGTGTGATTTTTTATTACTGTGTCTCTATGTTTAGCTGCTCATTAACTATTCTTAGCTTCATGATTCTCTGTTGTTTCATGTCTTTGTGTGATTTTTCATTACTGTATCTCTATGTTTAGCTGTTCATTAACTATTCTTAGCTTCATGTTTCTCTGTCGTTTCATGTCTTTGTGTGATTTTTTATTACTGTGTCTCTATGTTTAGCTGTTCATTAACTATTCTTAGCTTCATGTTTCTCTGCTGTTTCATGTCTTTGTGTGACTTTTTATTACTATATCTCTATGTTTAGCTCTACCTGTTTATTAGCCATTCTTAGCTTCATGATTCTCTGCTGTTTCATGTCATTGTGTGACTTTTTATTACTGCATCTCTATGTTTAGTTCTACCTGTTCATTAGCTATTCTTAGCTTCATGATTCTCTGCTGTTTCATGTCATTGTGTGACTTTTTATTACTATATCTCTATGTTTAGCTCTACCTGTTTATTAGCCATTCTTAGCTTCATGATTCTCTGTTGTTTCATGTCTTTGTGTGACTTTTTATTACTGTATCTCTATGTTTAGTTCTACCTGTTCATTAGCTATTCTTAGCTTCATGATTCTCTGCTGTTTCAAGTCTTTGTGTGACTTTTTATTACGGTATCTCTATGTTTAGCTCTACTTGTTCATTAGCTATTCTTAGCTTCATGATTCTCTGCTGTTTCATGTCTTTGTGTGACTTTTTATTACTATATCTCTATGTTTAGCTCTCCCTGTTCATTAGCTATTCTTAGCTTCATGTTTCTCTGCTGTTTCATGCCTTTGTGTGACTTTTTATTACTATATCTCTATGTTTAGCTGTTCATTAACTATTCTTAGCTTCATGTTTCTCTGCTGTTTCATGTCTTTGTGTGAATTTTTATTACTGTATCTCTATGTTTAGTTCTACCTGTTCATTAGCTATTCTTAGCTTCATGTTTCTCTGCTGTTTCATGTCTTTGTGTGACTTTTTATTACTGTATCTCTATGTTTAGTTCTACCTGTTCATTAGCTATTCTTAGCTTCATGTTTCTCTGTTGTTTCATGTCTTTGTGTGATTTTTTATTACTGTGTCTCTATGTTTAGCTGTTCATTAACCATTCTTAGCTTCATGTTTTTCTGTTGTTTCATGTCTTTGTGTGATTTTTTATTACTGTATCTCTATGTTTAGCTGTTCATTAACTATTCTTAGCTTCATGTTTCTCTGCTGTTTCATGTCATTGTGTGACTTTTTATTACTGTATCTCTATGTTTAGTTCTACCTGTTCATTAGCTATTCTTAGCTTCATGATTCTCTGCTGTTTCATGTCATTGTGTGACTTTTTATTACTGTATCTCTATGTTTAGCTTTACCTGTTTATTAGCCATTCTAAGCTTCATGATTCTCTGCTGTTTCTTGTCATTGTGTGACTTTTTATTACTGTATCTCTATGTTTAGTTCTACCTGTTCATTAGCTATTCTTAGCTTCATGATTCTCTGCTGTTTCATGTCATTGTGTGACTTTTTATTACTATATCTCTATGTTTAGCTTTACCTGTTCATTAGCCATTCTTAGCTTCATGATTCTCTGTTGTTTCATGTCTTTGTGTGACTTTTTATTACTGTATCTCTATGTTTAGTTCTACCTGTTCATTAGCTATTCTTAGCTTCATGATTCTCTGCTGTTTCATGTCTTTGTGTGACTTTTTATTACTATATCTCTATGTTTAGCTCTCCCTGTTCATTAGCTATTCTTAGCTTCATGTTTCTCTGTTGTTTCATGTCTTTGTGTGATTTTTTATTACTGTATCTCTATGTTTAGCTGTTCATTAGCTATTCTTAGCTTCATGTTTCTCTGTTGTTTCATGTCTTTGTGTGATTTTTTATTACTGTATCTCTATGTTTAGTTCTACCTGTTCATTAGCTATTCTTAGCTTCATGTTTCTCTGCTGTTTCATGTCTTTGTGTGACTTTTTATTACTGTATCTCTATGTTTAGTTCTACCTGTTCATTAGCTATTCTTAGCTTCATGTTTCTCTGTTGTTTCATGTCTTTGTGTGATTTTTTATTACTGTATCTCTATGTTTAGTTCTACCTGTTCATTAGCTATTCTTAGCTTCATGTTTCTCTGCTGTTTCATGTCTTTGTGTGACTTTTTATTACTGTACCTCTATGTTTAGTTCTACCTGTTTATTAGCTATTCTTAGCTTCATGTTTCTCTGTTGTTTCATGTCTTTGTGTGATTTTTTATTACTGTGTCTCTATGTTTAGCTGTTCATTAACTATTCTTAGCTTCATGTTTCTCTGCTGTTGCATGTCTTTGTGTGACTTTTTATTACTGTATCTCTATGTTTAGTTCTACCTGTTCATTAGCTATTCTTAGCTTCATGATTCTCTGCTGTTTCATGTCTTTGTGTGACTTTTTATTACTGTATCTCTATGTTTAGTTCTACCTGTTCATTAGCTATTCTTAGCTTCATGTTTCTCTGTTGTTTCATGTCTTTGTGTGATTTTTTATTACTGTGTCTCTATGTTTAGCTGTTCATTAACCATTCTTAGCTTCATTTTTCTCTGTGGGTTCATGTCTTTGTGTGATTTTTTATTACTGTGTCTCTATGTTTAGCTGTTCATTAACTATTCTTAGCTTCATGTTTCTCTGTTGTTTCATGTCTTTGTGTGATTTTTCATTACTGTATCTCTATGTTTAGCTGTTCATTAACTATTCTTAGCTTCATGTTTCTCTGTCGTTTCATGTCTTTGTGTGATTTTTTATTACTGTGTCTCTATGTTTAGCTGTTCATTAACTATTCTTAGCTTCATGTTTCTCTGCTGTTTCATGTCTTTGTGTGAATTTTTATTACTGTATCTCTATGTTTAGCTCTCCCTGTTCATTAGCTATTCTTAGCTTCATGTTTCTCTGCTGTTTCATGTCTTTGTGTGACTTTTTATTACTATACCTCTATGTTTAGTTCTACCTGTTTATTAGCTATTCTTAGCTTCATGTTTCTCTGTTGTTTCATGTCTTTGTGTGATTTTTTATTACTGTGTCTCTATGTTTAGCTGTTCATTAACCATTCTTAGCTTCATGTTTCTCTGTTGTTTCATGTCTTTGTGTGACTTTTTATTACTGTATCTCTATGTTTAGTTCTACCTGTTCTTTAGCTATTCTTAGCATCGTGATTCTCTGCTGTTTCATGTCTTTGTGTGACTTTTTATTACTGTATCTCTATGTTTAGTTCTATCTGTTCATTAGCTATTCTTAGCTTCATGTTTCTCTGTTGTTTCATGTCTTTGTGTGATTTTTTATTACTGTGTCTCTATGTTTAGCTGTTCATTAACCATTCTTAGCTTCATTTTTCTCTGTGGTTTCATGTCTTTGTGTGATTTTTTATTACTGTGTCTCTATGTTTAGCTGTTCATTAACTATTCTTAGCTTCATGATTCTCTGTTGTTTCATGTCTTTGTGTGATTTTTCATTACTATATCTCTATGTTTAGCTGTTCATTAACTATTCTTAGCTTCATGTTTCTCTGTTGTTTCATGTCTTTGTGTGATTTTTTATTACTGTATCTCTATGTTTAGCTGTTCATTAACTATTCTTAGCTTCATGTTTCTCTGTCGTTTCATGTCTTTGTGTGATTTTTTATTACTGTGTCTCTATGTTTAGCTGTTCATTAACTATTCTTAGCTTCATGTTTCTCTGCTGTTTCATGTCTTTGTGTGACTTTTTATTACTATATCTCTATGTTTAGCTCTACCTGTTTATTAGCCATTCTTAGCTTCATGATTCTCTGCTGTTTCATGTCATTGTGTGACTTTTTATTACTGTATCTCTATGTTTAGTTCTACCTGTTCATTAGCTATTCTTAGCTTCATGTTTCTCTGCTGTTTCATGTCATTGTGTGAATTTTTATTACTGTATCTCTATGTTTAGCTCTCCCTGTTCATTAGCTATTCTTAGCTTCATGTTTCTCTATTGTTTCATGTAATTGTGTGACTTTTTATTACTGTATCTCTATGTTTAACTGTTTATTAGCCATTCTAAGCTTCATGATTCTCTGCTGTTGCATGTCTTTGAGTGACTTTCCATTACTGTATCTCTATGTTTAGTTTTACCTGTTCATTAGCTATTCTTAGTTTCATGATTCTCTGCTGTTTCATGTCATTGTGTGACTTTTATTCAACAGTTTCACATATTTTCATGCATGATTGGCTCTTTAATGCTCGCAATGAAATACAGATCTTAACATAGTTCTGCTACATCATGGTTTCATTTCAGATTCACACCAAGTCTGTTTTATGAACTTAGTGGGGGTTTGTTGCAACATTCTCTGTTGTTCTGTCATTCTCTTTAACCTAATTTGGCACCTTTATGTAGTGCATTGAGCAGTTGTGAAGCATAACTTGACTTCTGTTGAGTTTATGTTTTGAGATTAAAATTCATAGCTCGCTGGGTTTCTTTTTTAACTGTGAGAAAGTTGCCTGTGTTACTGATAATCTTATGTGACGTTACGCAGAGTGTTTACAGAATTTAGAGGAGTTTATCAGTTTCTAGATGACTTACTGGTAGTTTGGTTTAGCCAATAGGCTGCATGGTATCACTGACAGAAGTATATAGTAGCACGATTATATACTCCTGTTCATTGAGTATATAGTCGAGATGATCACTGTTTGACAGTGTTATTTCCGTTTGGTGATAACTTTTTAAAATTTATCTAAAAATCTATTCGCTTGTTTTATGCATGAACTCTGACATGCGTTTGATTACAAATGTTTATTTATGTGCAAATTTTGGCTCAATTGCAGCTCGTTCTAATAGAGTAATAACTGATGCTTTCCCATACCATGCAGCATCTCAGCATGGGTCTGTTGCCCAGCCAACACCTTCAGTCACTCCCAGACAGACTCCTTCTGCTGCACCACCATTGTCTACATCCACCCGAACTTCTTCTCCTGCACCTTCAGTTTCCACTGCGGGACTCGCCACCGATCATTTACTAATTTGGAAAGCCAGCTACCATGGTATAACTGTTCTATTTGGTTTCCAAACAATTTTTTGTGCCGCTCAAAAATTTCATTCAAAGGCAACATAACAATCAAGTGGTATATTTTTTCAATGATATTGTTGTTGGACTTAATAAATAAGTATTGGTTTATCTTCAATCTTATGTTGAGTAAGATTTGCTCTTATTACAGGACATGTGGCCTATAGAAGTCCAGAATCTGGCACTTGGTTTGTTAATGCCATAATTCAGTCTCTTTCAAGACATGCCTGTCATCGTGACCTCAAAACCTTGTTTGAGAACCAGGTAAGAAAACAATTTGTTTATCTCTCCTTTTTTATCCTTTGTCTCCCTTCTGCTTCCCTTCTCTTTATTTTTCCTCTGTTTCTGTTCACTTTTTTTACTCCCTCTTTTCTCTGTTTCTCTTACATACTTTCTTTATTTCAATCTTTCTTTTTCTGCCTTTCTCACTTCTCTTCTTTGTTCTTCTACCTCTCCTTATCTCTCAATCCATTCATTGGTTTTCTTCCTACCCAACTCTATCTCCTCTTCTGTCTCCTCTTCCATCTTTCGTTCTGTCTCTGGCTTTCTTTTATTAGTCTCCTTATCACAGTCTTCCTTTTGTCTCCTTTTTCTTCTTGTTTCTCGCACCATTGTTACTTCTATCTCTCCTTTTGTATCCTCTCCCTTTTTTTTCTCACAGTATCGTTACTTCTATCTCTCCTTCTGTCTCCTCTCCCTTCTTGTTTCTCACACCATTGTTACTTCTATCTCTCCTTTTGTCTCCTCTCCCTTTTTTTTCTCACACTATCGTTACTTTTATCTCTCCTTTTGTCTCCTCTCCCTTCTTGTTTCTCACACCATTGTTGCTTCTATCTCTCCTTTTGTCTCCTCTCCCTTCTTGTTTCTCATATATAATTGTTGCTTCTATCTCTCCTTTTGTCTCCCCCTCCTTCTTGTTTCTCACGCCATTGTTACTTCTATCTCTATTTTTGTCTCCACTCTCTTCCTGTTTCTCATACCGTTGTTGCTTCTATCCCTCCTTTTGTCTCCTCTCCCTTTTTGTTTCTCATATATAATTGTTGCTTCTATCTTTCCTTTTGTCTTGTCTACCTCCTTGTTTCTCATACTATTGTTACTTCTATCTCTCCTTATGTCTCCTCTCCTTTCTTGTTTCTCCCACCATTGTTACTTCGATCTTTTCTTTTGTCTCCTCTCCCTTTTTGTTTCTCACACCATTGTTACTTCTATCTCTCCTTATGTCTCCTCTCCTTTCTTGTTTCTCCCACCATTGTTACTTCGATCTTTTCTTTTGTCTCCTCTCCCTTTTTGTTTCTCACACCATTGTTACTTCGATCTCTCCTTTTGTCTCCTCTCCCTTCTTGTTTCTCATATATAATTGTTGCTTCTATCTCTCCTTTTGTCTCCTCTCTTTTCTTGTTTCTCACAGCATTGTTACTTCTATCTCTTCTTTGGTCTCCTCTTTCTTCTTATTTCTTGCACCATTGTTGCTTTTATCTTTTCTTTTGCCTCCTCTTCTTCCCATTCTATTTTGTATACTTGTGAAGATCCAGCAGTTGTAAAACTGGTTGCATAGCTGGGTGTAACTGTTAGCAGTATTGAGAAACAGAAGTCTAGCAGCTTTCCGGTAAAGGGATAATAAAAAAGGCTTTTAATATGACTCAGGGAAATGTGGCTCCAAAAAGCTGCAAACAGTTTTGGTTATTTAATACATGATGTATGCTGGGTAGTAGTTTCTGGTGAAAAATGCATTTTCCCTGATTTGTCATAATAGATACAAGAGAAGGTAAGAAGAAGGAGTATAGATCAAAGACATGGCCAGCAGCCATCGTCGGACAACTTCCTTAGAAAGAAACTATACTTGTTTCCAGGATACAATCCATCCTAGCTCGTCTAAATGTTTACCAATCATGCAGTGTCTCTCTCAAATCTGCATTGTTATATAGTCTCTACTTATAAACAGAGCACCTGACTGGTGATTGTATGATTACATATCATTTTTCTTTTATTCTCTACTGTTGTTTATTGATATATTATGTACATGTCTGCTAGGAAATTTGCATGATAATTTTCCTGATTCGTTCTTTCCAATGTTGTAACTTTTGACTGCAAATATCGAGAATCAAGAGCCAAACATCTTTTCACTATGAATTGCTCTGTAACCATAAACATTATCATATTTACGGTAGCTCTATTATTTTTAGATGGTCGTGAACTGGAACATCTACTTTTAACTAGTTTAATTGTCTAGATGTCTAGCAGTGTTCTGTATCTGTATTGAGTTCTATAGCACACTATGTCAATATTTATTGACATGCTTCAGCTTTTGGTTTTATATGTTTACTAACAACTCTTCCAGTCACCTTGTTTCTTGCACATTCTATTGCTTTAATCATATTTTGCTTCCTGTTTGGATTCATGCTCTCTTGTGCATTTTATTGGTATTAAAATACCTTTAACTAAAATAATCAAGGTCATTTATTCATGTAAATTTTTCACTTTTTATAATAAAATTTTAATCTTATTTTTCGGAATGTTAACATTTCTCCAATAAATTTGCTAAAATTCTGTAAAAAACTGATCGAGTTCTATTACTCGCTCCACAAGGAATCAAACCCCTCAAGTGAGTTCAAGGCAATGAATATATATTTCACAGTAAATATATATGTACGAGTACAGTTCAAGATGCAATGAGACCACAGTAAACGTCACAATGAGAGACTTCCAGGCGCTCTGCTGTAGGTCGCTTCTGCAGCCTCTTTTATAGCTCCTGATGGTCACTTGGCTCTGCCTCTCGATAGCAAAGTGGACCTACAGCCCAACATCAGCCGTTCGGAAGTGTTACCGGGGGCCATGTCATCTGCAGGTTCAGGCTCTGCCTGGTCATTGCGTCGATCGCCTTGTGGTCAGTTTCTCTCTGAGCTGACTCTGGTCACGACAATCGGTCACCACTATTTTTCCTTTACACATTTACCTCTTGGTTTACAAAATGTCTACCAAGTCTTCAGTCCAACAATAGTCAAGTATTTTTAACTCATATCTATATGATGCTAGCGTGATTAACTTTGTTTATTTTAACAACCGGAAATTTGTAAATGTTCAAATAGTTCAATACTTCAATAGTTCAAATAATTTACACAATAGCCAGCTACTCACCTACCCGTTTGGTAACTGTTACATTATCCCTACTACTAGCTGATCGATCAATTCAGTTTAGTAGTGCTGTATTACATTTATTGCAAGCAGCAATGCACAAGTTACACTGATCTGGTCAGACAATACAAAGAAAACTCTATGTCAAACACAATGTAATCATACTGTAAACCACGATGGCGTAACTGCAACCAAAACAATAAAAGAGATACATGTAAATGTATTACTAACACAGGAAAACTAAATTGGAGAGACAAGAATTGCTGGACTAACTTATTTTCAAAGGCTACTAAAGTGATTTAGAAAAATAGATTCAGCCAATTTATCTAGTTGTGGTATTTTTCATCTTGTAAAAAATTATAACAAGTGAGGTGAGCATCTTTACACTGTTCTTTTCAGGTAATGCGAAAAACTATTTAATTATGGACTATTTATCTAATACAAACTCATTCATCACTGATCTACAGCTTATTTCAACCTCCTCTTATTGCTATACATAAACCTCCTAATGAATATTCGTTCTAAAACTTGAGTTGAGTTCAAAATATATCTAAAAAACCGCGATAGTTTACTTGGATGCATTTTTAGTACATTCATGTCAGTTTTTATGAACTCTTTATAAACCCAGTTATTTGTTCATGTTTTATCTCCCTATTTTGTCTCTTCAAAATAATTGCTCTGACGAACTTCCAAAAACCACCTTCAAACATGTGTCAGAAAGTGAAGGTTGTATAAAGCCAAGTTTTCTAAACTTAGGTATGGTTGTCAGATCAAAAGCATACTTATGGTTAGCTCAGTAGCAACTACAACACACAGTCTTAAAGATGTAGCAGCGTCAAAAAGGTCGATTTAATGAAATTAAGACCAATAAAAGGCTGAAACATCAGCTGCAATTTGATGTCATTTTTGACTTTGTAGACTAACCCTGTCCAGAGATACATGTGTTTAAATGAGGCCATCTTTTTTTTAAAAAGCTCAGATTCTAGCGGGTGCTTCATTTGTGACCTAACGGGTGATACATCTGACACAAGTCCACGAGCGATAAAATAAGATCACTTCATTAGCCAATCATCAGCACAAAAGTTTTATATAGGTTGTAAAAAATGTTATCACTTGTAAAACGCGTTGCCTGTGATCTCGAAGTTAGGGATCTTACTCTATTATTAAACTGCATTGACATCAACATTTACTAAATTAATTAACATCGTTACTTTAATGAATTACTTGATCGACACGTTTTATTGACAAACAACAGAATTGTATAAATGCTTCCAGTTACGGCAAAGGTTACTCTGAGTTTTCCGAGCATCAGGTTGTTAAAGTTTGGGACAGACAGCTTACAGTTAGAGCTGACAGGCGTCAGCAGCGTTATGCGACAGAGAAAGATAGAAGAATGGAGCTAAATTTATCTTTTACTTTGAGTCTACTATAGATAAACTGTTGTGTTTACATTCAGTTCTTGTTGTGTTGTGTTTACATATACACGTACATTGCTGTGTTTACATGTTCACTTCTCACTTTTAGAAAGTGAGGAAAATCGATTGATCAATGCACATCTTTAACTTCTAGAACCAAAGCTTCGAATCATTGGCTTGACGTACCTATACTTCTGTTAAACTTTTTTTTTTAAATTACACTCGCAATCTATCTACGTAACTCCCAATGCAAAAGCTTTCAGTAGATACATGTTAGAATGACATATCTATAAATGACACATATTTATTGCATTTGTTTTATCTATTACAGGATGTTTATGTGATCCCACCAGCGAAGCGGCTTTGTCAGTGTGGAAACTGCCATAAATGGGAAAGAGACTTGAATGTGTGCTGCATAAACCATGATGTTTTGTTTGAGTTTGTTGCAGTAGATGAGTTTGTCTTATTGTTTGAGCTGAAACTATGTGAGTGGCCACTGCTTGGAAGGATATTTTTAATAAAAGCCTTATGCCGAGATGAAAGATTTTGCTTTTGTTGAATTGTTAATATTGTTGAAGATGATGCAAAACATGATTTGCACAACATTGAATACACCATAGCCCTGTTGACACCTGTGCTGAAATCTTGTCTGATAGATAGATTCATGAAGTGTAATCAGAGCTGCATCGACAGGTACTCTTGCATAGCTCGACCATCCGTTTAGTACTTGAATCAAATGTGACCAGTGAATTTTTTTCTGCTAATTGATAGCAATAATGACTCGATAGCGTTGACTATACAATGTACATGACTTTCAGGGATGCAGTTGGTTTCATCACATTGTCTTTTCAAAGACCTAGCTTGCTTATTTTACTTAGTAACTAGTTTCCGGTGTGGTAGCGACGGAACTGTGCCGATACATAGACCTTATTCTACTTAGTTTGATTGACATAATTACCGTAGACCAGTAGAATTGGTAGTTGGTACTAAGATGTTTTCACAGCATTTATAGGAAGTTAATATGACCAGCTTCTAATTTTCCTTATTTGAGGCATTTGAGACATTGATAATAATGTATCTGTACCTGGATTAAAAATTTTGTTTTAGCTAACATAAACAAATACAAAATAAATTATATGCCAATAGAGCCGCGTAGGACTAGAATTTTATCGCAATAGCCGATGTGAATATGATAGATAGAGACAGGTTGTATAACCCGTGACATCATTTTGGGCAAGCCTGGACATGTTTTTGTGGCCTGAGCGTTTTTACCGCGATCAATTTTTTTTATTTTAATCTTCAAATATCTTGACAATTAGATCGCCTAACACAACAAACAACATATCAACTGATAGACAAAAAAATACTTTCTTTTAAAGTCATCTCAACTTTGAGGCAATTACATCTTTAAATGCTAATTACATGTTTTTGATGACTGTCAAAGTCTTAAGATCGCTGATTCCATTTATTAAAGAATTTTATAAAATGTTTTTAAACAATCTACTCTTTGAAGGTTTAAATCTTTATAGCTCTACTTGGTTTCTGCATTGAAGAATGTTACGAAAGTTCAAACTGTTTTTGGAAACATCTGGTGGCCTCTAAACAACAGTCTGCATCTGCACTACAAGTTGATATTGACCGAATTACATACAATTTAGTAAAATAAAAATTAATTTGTAAAATTTAATGTTTTTCGTCCAGGCAAGTAAGATCATGTGACTATCCAAGACAACCTATAAACCAATATGCCTCAGGTTGTTGCTAGTTGTTCAATATGAAGGTGAACAAGTAACTTTATTACAACTGTTTAAAACTACACTATATTAAATTAATTCAACTTAAATTATGTTGTTATGAATTGTTAGGATAGCAGTCACAATACCTGGTCACTAGCCAAGTTGGATAAAGTATTTTAGTGTGAACTAAAATTTGCAGTCTATGAATATTACTGATTCTATTTACTTTAATTAATAAGATTTAAATGATCTCTATTCCTTTTGTAGAGTTGGCAGCTAACAATATAAATGATTTCCATTCCTTTTGCAGAGTTGGTAGTTAACAATATAAATGATCTCTATTCCTTTTGTAGAGCTGGCAGCTAACAATATAAATGATTTCCATTCCTTTTGCAGAGTTGGTAGTTAACAATATAAATGATCTCTATTCCTTTTGTAGAGTTGGCAGTTAACAATATAAACGATATCTATTCCTTTTGTAGAGTTGGCAGTTAACAATATAAACAATATCTATTCCTTTTGTAGAGTTGGTAGTTAACAATATAAATGATCTCTACTCCTTTTGTAGAGTTGGTAGTTAACAATATAAATGATCTCTATTCCTTTTGTAGAGTTGGCAGTTAACAATATAAACGATATCTATTCCTTTTGTAGAGTTGGCAGTTAACAATATAAACAATATCTATTCCTTTTGTAGAGTTGGTAGTTAACAATATAAATGATCTCTACTCCTTTTGTAGAGTTGGTAGTTAACAATATAAATGATCTCTATTCCTTTTGCAGAGTTGGTAGTTAATAATATAAATGTTATAAGATGAGTTTTCTAATCAGCTGTAGATTTTGCATGGCTTGAGCCATCAAAAAAGTTAAAAAAATTTGACACAACAATCATAGAAGAAATTAGCTGTTTTTCTTTGGGAGCAATTGTTGTCACGAGTCATTTGCTTTGTCTTGTCTGCACACTCTGTGCTTAAACTTGGCAAGTAGCTAAACTTATTGATACAATTCATAAGTGGAGGCTAGCCGCTGGCAAGTGATTCATTCACTGAGCAATATAATTATAATCATGTCGCGTGCGTAGTGTAAAGAAGAGTCAGGCTTCTGAAAGCGATAAAACTGATTGGAAGCTCCTGATAAGGTCAATAAGAGCAACTGTGTTGAGTTCTTCTGGGTTTTTGGAATTTGAACAGGCAAGCACATCCTGGCAAGCTAGCCAAATGTGATTGCAGTAGACAAGGAGAGCCAAAGGGCCACTATAATGAAAATAGCAGTACCCAATGACTGCAACATGGCCTACAAAGAAAAGGCAAAAATGGAGAAATTTCTCCAACTTTGAGAGGAGATTGAAAACTGCAGGCATGTAAGAATAACTGCAATCTCTGCACTCATTAGAGCATTGGGTGCATATAACTCCTGCATATGAAATGTAGTTCGACAAATATAAGCAACAATCACCACAAGTCAGTTGCAGAAAAAGACGTTATTGAGAACAGCTAAGAGTTGAGGCGAGTGCTCAAACTTTCTGGTCACTGGTAGGAACCCCAAGTTTAATTAAACATTATTACCCACTTTGGTTAACAGAGATGAAGCAATTTTCATTTTATATAAACATATATACTGCTAGTTGTACCAAATTGTTAAGTTTAGGGAAACTCTACATGTACAATGAAAAAATAAATTTGGTGGAGGAGAATTATGTGGGTAAAAAATACACTCAGCTAAACGTTATTACAAATTTTTTTACTCCTTGCTGACAACTACTTACTGTTCTAATGTTTTTACAACTATACGCATCGGGTGACAAATATACATACCTATGCACACACGCACGCACCCACACACACACACCACAGACACACGCGCACACACACGCGCACACACGCACACACATTCCCACTACATACATATACCATTATACGCAGTATTACTAGCATGTACTATATATACAGTATCACTGGTATGTACTATTATATACAGTATTACTAGTATGTACTACTATATACAATATCGCTAGTATGTACTACTACGTACAGTATCACTAGCATGTATATTATATACAGTATCATTAGTATGTACCATTATATACAGTATCACTATTATGTACCTCCATATACAGTATCACTAGTATGTACTATTATATATACAGTATCACTAGTATGTACCTCTATATGCAGCATCACTAGTATGTACTATTATATACAGTATCACTATTATGTACCTCTATATACAGTATCACTAGTATGTACTACTATATACAGTATCACTAGTATGTACTACTATATACAGTATCATTAGTATGTACGTCTATATACAGTATTATTAGTATGTACTATTATATACAGTTTCACTAGTATGTACTATTATATACAGCATCACTAGTATGTACTATTATATACAGTTTCACTAGTATGTACTATTATATACAGCATCACTAGTATGTACTATTATATACAGTATCACTGTTATGTACCTCTATATACAGTATCACTAGTATGTACTACTATATACAGTATCACTAGTATGTACTACTATATACAGTATCATTAGTATGTACCACTATAAACAGTATCACTAGAATGTACTATTATATACAGTATCACTAGTATGTACTATTATATGTATACATGTACAGTATCACTAGTATGTACTATTATACACAGTATCACTAGTATGTACCACTATATACAGTATCACTAGCATGTACCTCTATATACTGTATCACTAGTATGTACCTCTATATACAGTATCACTAGTATGTACCTCTATATACAGTATCACTAGTATGTACCTCTATATATACAGTATCACTAGTATGTACCACTATATACAGTATCACTAGTATGTACCTCTATATACAGTATCACTAGTATGTACCTCTATATACTGTATCACTAGTATGTATCTCTATATGAACTTTAGTAACAGGCAGCAAAATTTTACTATAATAAGAGCCATTTTCATCAATTCAAAGCCATGGTAAGGGCGTTGTAGTGTGTGGCGTAAAACTGATTACATATGATTTTTCTTTTATTCTCCACTGCTGTTTTTTGATACTTTCTGTACATGTCTGCTAGGAAATTTGCATGATAATTTTCCTGATTCGTTCTTTCCAATTTTGTAGCTTTTGACTGAAAATATCGAGAATCAAGAGCCAGACATCTTTTCACATGAACTGCTCTTTAACCATAAATATTATCATATTTATGTGTGGTGCTCCACACCACACACTACAACGTCTGTGTAGTGTGTTGTGAACCACACACTACACAGACACAAATACACAGGCACTACACAGGTTTTATACCTGCCCGTGTAGTTCTTAGCACCACACGGGTGGCTATCGAACCTGGCTAAAAGGTTACCGGTTACCGCATCACACGGGTGGTTATCGAACCCTTTAGCCAGGTTCGAACCTGACTAAAAGCCGATACCCGTGTGGTGCGAAGCACCACACTTCGCACCACACGGGTATCGGCTTTTAGTCAGGCTTCACCATAGACTGAAGACTGAAGCTGGTGACCTATATGTAAAGTGTGAAAGGAATGGCTAAGCACTACCTTACGCTGATACAGGCAGCAATAGGTTTGACACACGCTTTCGATAACATCAACAATAGGTGAGCATTTTGGTTAGTTTGAAAGCATTACTTGTATTTCACTGGCTAAATCTGTTCACATTCAGTGCATTTTAATGCTTTTGAAAGTTCTTAACACAACCTCAAGCTTGTACTGTGATAATTGTTTTAGCGCGATGAATAGTGTCAAGGGAGAAATTTTAAATAATTTAATCTATTATATTTATTTAAAGTTTCTTATAATAATGAATATAAAAAGTAGGCTAATAATGATAATTTGATATTTAAATAATAATATGAAATGTACTGTTTTTGTGAGTTTCCTTTGAGCGAAATACTACAATGGTTCTATGGTTTTATGATTCTATGTGTAATGGTTAGCCTCTGGACCTTGAGTTCAATTTCTCCCAAGACAAATTTTGACCGCAGACAAATTAAGTGGCACTTCTGCCCCACAAAAATCAGACCGTTGCTATAAAGCAAAATTGAGATAGCAACTCAATCAATGGAGGTGGGCACTACTATAGTTATCCTTGCAATTTGTTTTGACAGTAAGGCGTTGCTGTATCGATGAGCCCAAGTATCAAGTATTATTGAGATTATGAGGCCTACTATCTCTTGTGGGCAACTCTCTGCAGGTAATTATCTTATAATTGACAATAACACACCAGTGGTTTGTTTCTAAGCGTCTGTGAACTCTATTTTTCTCCAAAGGTCAAAATAACAATTATTCTGTCAAGGCTTACTAGCTCAAGCAAAAATAACAATATGCTTATATACTTAGCCCTATTTGTTATGGCCTTACTAGGTTAAATGAGTACGTATCTGTTAGGCGTGTAGCAGTAGCTCTTACTGTAAACAGGGGCGGCTGAGTTAGCTCTCTTCTCTCAGGGCTTTATGGCTTCCTGGCTTGCCACCTCTTTTTGGGTGAATCGAGTTTGTTGAGTCTATTCTCGGCGAGCTGGTTGCTGCTGGTTGCTGCTGGCTCCTTGGCTATCTTGGGCTTATGTTGATTCTCCTATCTTGGCTCTTCCTTGCGGCTCCCCTTTGCCGTCTGGCTCGCTGCCAGCTTCTCCTGCTCTTCCCTTGATTTTGCCCCTCTTTTATACTTGTCCTTGAGCCATTGTTGAATGTCATTGGTTGGTTGTGTTTTACTTGCGGTCTTTGCGTAAGCTTTTGTGTAATTTCTATTTCAGATTCCTTGCGGTGAGCTAAAATTCCTTACTGTGGTTGGGATTCCATGACAACAAGCGAATGAGAAGTGAAAAATATTCTAAGTCCGGTAACAAAGTGTACAAAACTGGCCATAACTCAAAAACTAACAATGGCAGCATTATAAAATTAATTTTACAGTAATCCTCGTTCTAAGACGCTACTAGCTAGCTAATTTATATGAAGCAAGAGAAACTATTATCTTATTATGCCATTCTTTTTACAACCATTTCGTCAATATTTTCTCATAAAATACAATATCTGAGTTAATGAATAATTATGCTATATTTTTCTACTGCTCTACAATACAACATTTTCTAGACTATAATGATGTTATAAGCTATAACTAAATATACTAAATAAAGTGTTGTAAATGATTCTTTCACTGATGGCTGGTTGCTGATCTGGTGCACGCCGGCTGCTTCTTCGTTCCAACAAGTCATAAATTTGGCTGGCTCCTGTAATATTGGCGATACACCTCCATTTTTGCCTGATACTCTGTAGAGTTGTTTGCTTCGCTGAATATCCATTAATAATTGTTGTAGCCAGTTAGTCTCTTTCATATTAAGTGGTGTTGATCAATAATAATCGTGATTTAGTAACAATTTTATGCTGTTTTTCATTCATTAAGCTTTTCATTATAATGATCAGACAACTCCCAATCGAACTGATGTCCCATATATTCACATTGCATCAGCTGTGATGGTTGGACAACTCCCAATCGAACTGATGTCCCATATATTCACATTGCATCAGCTGTGATGGTTGGACAACTCCCAATCGAACTGATGTCCCATATATTCACATTGCATCAGCTGTGATAGTTGGACAACTCCCATGCTTGATATTTCCAGCAGCATAGCAATTGCCATATATTTAATGTCTGCTTACTGATGCATCACAGTGCTTACTGCAATGTTTTGCAGCATTTGTGGTATTAGGTGATCCCACAATTTATTATTTCTTTTGACTTTTGGTCATCTATTGCTTCAAACCCTGACAATAGGAAACATCATTAGAAAGCAGTGTAAACAGTTAACTTCCTAGACCAAGTCAGTGCTTGCACACAAAGCTTTGTCAGCCAAATTTTAGTGTGTGTGCTCACTATAGGCTGAAATCTTTCTAAAGGTACTTGATGGGCTTTTAAATTGGTTGTTGCTTTTCAAATATTATCGATTCCTTAGTGATTGGATAACCTTTAAAGTGCTGCCATTCTCTTGGTGACACCTTATGAAATGTTTGCTTCAACAAAGTTCTCAGTAGCAGGAATGCTATTACAAACAATGCATTGACCCAGTAATACCAGGTAGTACAGAAGATCTGATAATTAATCCCTTAATCAGATGATGTAGATGTTATAACATTGTGAAAGCATTTCTTTTCTATTACTTGGTTGACAATGACTCCATTGCAAACAGAAATGTTTTCTAAATTTATGTCATACATAAATTGTAAAATGAAGAAAAAGGCAACAGTTAGCCACTAAAATCAAATAAATGGTTTAAAATACTTTTCTCAGCTAAGAGAACGAATATTAGGTGAAACATTAAAATAACTCAAACTTAAACAATGTTTTTTCCAATCTCATGTCGCTTGCCAGGATGAGACTAGTTTTTACCTTTTTTGTGGTTGGCAGTTTTTCATCAATCATTCCTCGCTATGTTTATTAAAGTGAAGGACAACTTATAACAATCTATTTTCGTCGATATGTTGAATTATCGGGCTATTTTCATATACGTCAGTGTTTTTAACAACTGCTAACCTGATGGACAGATGAAAGCAGCATCTACCCTTCTAATGCGTTTTATTTAAAACTATTATTGTATTAATTATGAATACACTAAAATACATATTAGTATTCAATATCTGTTTTTGTAATTATAGATAAAGTTGACAAAACAACCGCTTACGCACAAACTGTAATCCCTTGCATAACGGTTATGACTCACTATGTTATGACTCACTATGTTATTAGTAATATTATTGTGGCTAATATTAAGAACAAAAATTTTGTTAGAGTTATTTTTGGACAAGCTAGTTTTAATATTCCCACGACCGAACAAGCGGAGCAAAGCTTGAGAGTTTTTATGATAAATGCATGTGAGCACACAACTCCCGAAAGGTATCCACGAATGACCAAACGCAAACCCTTGTCTCGGAATCTCATCAACAAATTTAACCATCATTTTGTAGAGTCGTTAAATTATAATAAAGATACAAAACACATATAAGCCTATTTAAATATGTTACCAAGTCTTCGTAAATTGACGACAGTCTCTTAAAAATTACCTATCTGATCGGATTATACTCAAATAGACAGATTAATTTGGCCAAAAATCATCTTGAAAAGCTTGGTTTAATAAAAGTTAAGACCGGCAAACAAAACGCCGAGTGACAGAAAATAGAAACATTAAGTCGTGCGCATTTCACAAAAAAATAACGTGCACATTTCACCAGTCTATAGCATTGTCGAATTGCCGAAGGTTTCTGTAATTAACGTAGAAGTACAGAAATCGTTTCTTTTTTGCCGATTTCAAAGTAACTGACATTTTGGAAACTTTTGAGTACTTCGGTATTCTAACTGATGTCCAAAGCAGTGAAAGTACAGGAAATGACGATGATATTTTTTTCTAACAATTCTTATGAGATTATTACAATATTTAATTATAAGTTTGAATGACTATTGAAGTGTAATAGTCACACTAACAACATTGATGATGGGTAATATGTTACTGTTATTATTTTTTGTAAATAGTTTTATTAAATAGATTTTCAAAAAATCTATATAAATATCACAACTTCTTGATATTGTTAGCTATGACGTTTTGAAATGTAAACAAAATTGTGCATTGGTTTTCTATTATTATTACTATATTAATAATATTGGTTATTCTAATAATATCAGTGCATTTTACTTCTAATATTGGCCAATATTGCATTTCTCCTATTGTAGGGGGAGAGATATAAACATGTAATCTTTTCCTTTCATTATTGCTATTTGTTGTATATGATAACACCCACACCCAGTACATTACAGCTACCATTGCAGTTATCCTATTGCACTGCAGTGCCATTTGACTGCTAGTATTGCATTTCTCAACCATCAGTACCCTTTCTTTTTCCATTATCACTTTGGTCGTGGGCTGTATGACAGTAGAATTTCTAGTATATTGATTACCTAGATAAAGCTTTATCAATGAGGCGTGTAGCGGTTCAGGACTAATTACTAACTGCTGGTTAATATTATTGTAATTTCTAGAACCTCGGAGTAGCTCGTTCTAAATATATACAACACACATATGTATATATATATATATATATATATATATATATATATATATCTCAAATTATGCGTGTCATTCCAGCTATAGCGCACACTGATTATTTTGCCAATGCAGCCACGTGTTACAATGCTCCTGTTGAAAAATATTTTTGGTATGGTTCAATTATTATATCTGGGGTCAAGGCCAATTATTTTCATGCGGACAACTGTATTGGCTCCATAGAAAGAACTTCGACATTACCTCTCCGTTTGGTCAGACAAAAACAGTACAATATCTCATTTTTACATTTTTATACCTGTATCGAGAAATACCAGTATCGTCGAATTCAAAGTTTTGTTGGATAGCTTCTAGTGTAACAGTAGCCTTTTTATACATACACACACACGCGCACACACACACGCTTTTATCATTAGACAATAAATTATTGTGGCTGACATTTAAAGCAATTATAGCTAGGGGCAGCTGGAATTTTGTTTGAAAATGTTGCTGGAAAATGGTGCTTCAGCAAACTAATAGCAGCAGTATGAGCACAAATTGATTATAGAATTGCTGAAACATTTTATTTTTGTAATAAGTATTCAAAAGTAATTTCATTAAAAATACTAAAAGCTGCAGGAATTACGGACCTAAAAGTTATCACAGTCAAACATTTCCAAATGGGAAGATGACTCCAGTTATTGTGCTACTGGATTTTGTCAATGACATGGCTTAGCTAGCTTTTTGAAATGTCTTATGTGGGTAATATCACTGTCACAATTTAGTATCTAGAAAGGAAGCAAAAGTCAATTCTTATTTTACACCGCAAATAAAGAGTTGTGTTCTCCAACTTTCCGTTTTCAGGGAGAGTGACAACTTGTTGGCATCTGAAAGCTGCAACTTGCTCATTTTCTGCTTCCTCATTGACCCATCTTGGATCTATTTTCTCTCCTATTCACTTGGCTGTTTACTTGTTTTTGCTGACCAATCATGACAGCTCGTATGTATCCATTATCACTTTCTCCGACAGCGACTTATATGTTATAGATACAAATAGTATATATAGTTGTATTATATATAAATACGTTTATATACATGTATGGATTTTGATCCAAAAATGTTTTGCAAGTGCTATGGACAACTTGATTCATGAGTTGCTGAATAACTATCTATAAAATCATAGAGCTACCAACAATAGAGCTAGCAAATAAGTTATGAGCAACAATTCATTCAGTCTAATCAAAACAGTTTCTCATTACAATTCTATGAGTGATATTTTGCTCTGCTTTGAACGCATATAGTATGTAACTATTAAACCTGAAA
Source organism: Watersipora subatra (assembly GCF_963576615.1). Classification (NCBI taxonomy): domain Eukaryota; kingdom Metazoa; phylum Bryozoa; class Gymnolaemata; order Cheilostomatida; family Watersiporidae; genus Watersipora; species Watersipora subatra. The sequence continues at coordinate 46,529,280 of NC_088711.1, read as the reverse complement.
TCAGTCAGTGATGAGTCACTGATCTGGTACATTATAATCTCACTTAAAGATCAGTTTCATCAGCAGTAATTAACATTAATAGCGTAGTACTAGTTAAGTGCCAAGAGTTGCACTTGAGTCCGTCTCTTCTTGATTTTTCAGCACCTATTCTAAAGATGGTTGACTTCAAGGGTCTGTCTGTACACCTTGTTGAAAAGCGTATTCTTCATCACTATACTTTGTTAACAAAGTCAGAGCCTCTTTATATACCTTGTTAACAAACTGAAAGTCTGTCTCTCTATATCTTGCGAGCAACCCACAATCTGTCTCTATGCCTGTTTGTCTCAACTTACAAACAGATAAGAAAGTATGACAAGTCTATCAAGTATAAGACCTTACTTTAGAATGCATAGTTTTTGATTTGATGCATTGCATATTTTATATGGTAACAATCCTGGGGCTAGAAGGTGTAACAACACGTTGCCCTGATTTGGGCAATAATGTTCTTGAAACTCACACAGCCTCTGCATGCAGTAAGCTAAACAGACATCATACTTGATCGTAGAAAGGTTGCCCATCACACAGATAAGAGAGTAAAAAACTCAGTTTTTACTCTGCCAGCTACTCTATTGTTATTTAATTATGATTTGGTTTGCATATTTTCGATGACCAAAAGTTTTAGCTACAAAGAGAGTTAATCTAACTGGGGCATAGTCTTGTATAACTAATCTCATACAATTTTAAACTCGCAGCTGCCATAAGGTTAACATCGCTATGCAGTTTGACTTTAAATACTTTCTGTCTAGGTTTTCCGACTTCCATCAATCTTTCCATCTCATGATGTTTCATCGCCTACTAAGAATCAGTATAAACTGGCCCGTCATCGAATTTATTTGCTTTTCTAAACTCCCACTACACCACTGGTATCATGTATTGTGTCAGCACTTATAGTCACTACACCTCTGATATCATGTATTGTGTCAGCACTTATAGTCACTACACCTCTGATGTCATATCATGTATTGTGTCAGCACTTATATTCACTACACCTCTGATGTCATATCATGTATTGTGTCAGCACTTATAGTCACTACACTTCTGATAAAATATCATGTATTGTGTCAGCACTTATATAGTCACTACACGTCTGATATCACATCATGTATTGTGTCAGGACTTATAGTTACTACACCTTTGATATCATATCATGTACTGTGTCAGCTCTTATAGTCACTACACCTCTGATATCATATCATGTATTGTGTCAGCACTTATAGTCGCTAGACCTCTGATATCATATCATGTACTGTGTCAGCTCTTTTAGTCACTACACCTCTGATATCATATCATGTATTGTGTCAGCACTTATAGTCGCTACACCTCTGATATCATATCATGTATTGTGTCAGCTCTTATAGTCACTGTACCTCTGATATCATATCACGTATTGTGTCAGAACTTATAGTTTATGCCCTTTCATGATCTATTAGTATCTTATAAACACAGCCTTCCAATTTCAACCATAAATATGTTACTGTGTAAATGTGTGTGAAAAATTTTTTGTATCACTATTAACTACCATATCTGACCTAGTTCACTTGGTAAGCGACAAACTACTCACCAGAGTTTGTGTAATTGCAAAAAAATTTTCAGAATTTTGAGCCATGCTTTTGGCACATTTTAGAAGTTACTGATTGTCCTTAAATTAACTCTGCACTGTTTAAGTCATCAACAATTCAAGGGAGTTGTATTCAGTTGCTATAATCTTAGAATGTGTGTACTATATTCCTCATACATATCATTGATGATTGTCCTTCTAAAAATGTTGATTTTGAGCATGGGCCATTTCCCTCAATCAAAAAGGTTAACTGTTTAAACAGCTTTACTCTCTATAGCCTTTATGACTAAAACAGGCCTTTATCATCCAAGTTTCCTTTGGTATCTTTCTTTTCCCAACATTCTTCAATACTGTCAACCTTGTCACATTAAAATTGAAGCTTATCAAAACTTACAAGCTTCTTCTTGCTAGGTACCTCAGGTAATCGCAAATACTTTCCTTACATTGGTGAACGTATTGTTCTAACGTAATACTGTTAGGAGAGCTGGGATGAGTTTAGGCAGGTGATGAAGCTATTCAGGAGATATCCTCGTGTATCCATAAGTAAAAACTTACACTATTGTAAATTGATTTATATTAAACAAATAAAATGCTTTATTTGTTAAGTTAAATGGATAGAGAGAAAATTATATGTCCCAAAAAATAATGTGTGATAATAGCAGATACCAATATATCACCACAATATACTAGTTGTGTTATCTCTGTAGTTGTTGGAAATTCTGTCGATTATCTGTTGTTACGTTTACGAAAAATGCATTTTTATGCAACCATGGTATCTATTAATAGCGTGATTGTCTTAAAATATAGAATATTTGGCACCAGGAATAGATGGCTAGCATAATATGAACTGCTACAGGTTTCTATGTACTCTCTGGTAATACTGTCGCTGTCTTTATCAGTAACTACTAACCTAAACTGGTCAGCACTTTGGCTTTGTTGATGGCCAATTCATTTTGCTGAAGATGTAGGCCTAACCAACCGCCCGCAAAGTTACAAAAAGTGAGCAAAAGCTGTTGTCTTCACCTTGTTTTGTATTCCATATATTACCTATTAGCTCAAGCTGCAAAATTCCTTTTCTTATTGAGCTGACCGTGTCACACGGGCAGCGCTTGCTGGCCTCTGCCCTGATAGGAACCCTGATAGGAAACCTGATAGGAACTCTGATAGGAACCCTGATAGGAACCCTAATAGGAACGCTGATAAGAACCCTGATAGGAACCCTAATAGGAACCCTGATAGGAACCCTAATATGAACCCTGATAAGAACCCTGATAAGAACCCTAATAGGAACTCTGATAGGAACCCTGATAGGAACCCTGATAAGAACCCTGATAGGAACCCTAATATGAACCCTGATAGGAACCCTAATTAATACTAACTGGTATTAATTAATACTAACTGATACTAACTAATACTAACTGATATTAACTAATACGAACTAATACTAGAAATTCCCCTGTCATACAGCCCACGACCAAAAAGATATTGGAAAAATGAAAGGGTACTGATGGTTGAGAACTGCAATATTAGCAGTCAAATGGCAGTGCAATAGGATAACTGCAATAGTAGCTGTAATGGTAGCTGTAATGTACTGGGTGTAGGTGTTATTATACACAACAAACAGCAATAGTGAAAGGAAAATATTATATGTTTATATCTCTCTCCTTGCAATAGGAGAAATGCAATATTAGAAGTAAAATGCACTGATATTATTAAAATAACCAATATTATTAATATAGTAATACAGTAATAATAGAAAACCAATGCACAATTTTGTTTAAATTTCAAAACGTCATAGCTAACAATATCAAGAAGATTTTTAGAAAATCTATTTAACAAAACTATTTAGAAAAAATAATAACAGTAATGTATGGTCCATCATCGATGTTTTAGTGTGACTATAACACTACAATAGTCATACAAACTTATAATTAAATATCGTAATAATCTCATAAAAATTGTTAGAAAAAAATATCATCGTCATTTCCTGTACTTTAGGCAATCTGTTTCTTAACTGCTTTGGACATCAGTTAGAATACCGAAGTACTCAAAAGTTTCCAAAATGTCAGTTACTTTGAAATCGGCAAATAAGAAACGATTTCAATACTCCTAAATTAATTACAGAAACCTTCGGCAATTCCCCAATGCTATAGACTGGTGAAATGTGCACGATATTCTTTCGTAAAATGCGCACGACTTAATGGTTCTATTTTCTGTCACTTGGCGTTTCAATTGGCGGTCTTAATTTTGATAAAAGTAAGGCTTAGCAAGTTTTAATAACGATTTTCGGCCAAATTAATCTGTCTATTTGTGTATAATTCATTCAGATGGGTAAGTTTTAAGAATATGTCGACACTTTTCAAAGACTTGGTAATATATTTAAATAAGTTTATATGTGTTTTGTATCGTTATTATACTTAAAAATACAGAAAAATGGTTAAATTTGTTGATGAGATTTCGATACAAGGGTTTGCGACGTTGTTGATGAATATTTTTCGTGAGTTGTGTGCACATGCATTTATCATAACTCTCAAACATTTGCTCCGCTCGTTTGGTCATGGGACTAACTGATACTAACTAATACTAACTAATACTAACTAATACTAACTAATACTAACTAATACTAACTGATACTGACTAGTACTAACTAATACTAACTAATACTAACTGATACTAACTAATACTAACTGATACTAACTAATACTAACTGATACTAGCTAATACTAACTGATACTGACTAATACTAACTGATACTAACTAATACTAACTAATACTAACTGATACTGACTAATACTAACTAATATTAACTGATACTAACTGATACTAAAAATACTAACTGATACTAACTAATACTAACTGATACTAACTGATACTAACTGATACAAACTAATACTAGCTGATACTAACTGATACTATCTGATTCAAACTGATATTAACTGATTCAGAACCAACTAATACTAGCCAGTACAAGCTAGTGAAGTAGAACAGAACTTCTGTGAAATGGCTAGTCCTCATAAGAGCCAAGGAATGATGCATGATATCGTGAGGAAGCGATTGTTTAGACTGGAAATCATGTGATAAGCGATTGCCATATTGATGGTAGACAACAGAAACGAGACTGCAGATATACAGATACTGTCAATTATATTATTTTTTAGGTTTAAATGTGTGAAGTTGAAGGTGTCTGAAGTTTGTATAGATTGCAACTGTTATGAGTCTTTCTCCATGTTTTGTAAAATTTTATAATATATTGCAGGCTTACTAGAATGCTTTCACAATTTCTAGAATTTGAAATAGTCAAAGACAAAAGCGATTGAGCTAATCCCACCAACAAAAGATGTATAAGGAGGCAGATTTCTAGTGCTCTGCAGAACACAATGTATTGGCATCATATCCTCACAGACTAGCCTTGCGTGTCGGCTAGTTGAAGTTGTATTCTCTCCCAGGGAGACAACTGTTGACCCTGAGTCATAAAACTGATAGATTCCTGTGTACCAGCTCTCCCTCCGGCCTAGACTAGTGTGCATGCAGCATGAAAAATTCTGCATACAGAATCACAAGATAAAATTACAAGTTCGATTAAGTGTTGTTTACTGTTGTATCCATATTATAGGGCTCGCTGTTGGGACTACTGTTTTTACTTATGTTGTGATATTGTAAATACTATAGATAGATCTATGAAACCACCTTTGGCACGTGCCACCTACATGTATGAATGTTTATGAATAATACAAACTATTAAATTTTCGACATCACATTACATTCACTGGTTGAATAATACACTGAAAGAGTTGTTAACATCCATGACCATAGCATGTTCCTTTTACTAGTACTAAATATGATTCACTAACTCAAATCACTTTTGGCATTGATTAGGTACTGTGCAATAAACCTTTCCTCAGTGAATACAAATAAATTCTAAAGAAATATCAGTAAACTGCTAGTTCTTTTAAAATTGGTAATAAAATTTACTAAATTACATCTGCTGAAAAACCTTTAACATGCAAACTAAAAGTTTTGAAATGAATCCAAATTTTAGGTCTAAACCTTCCTTTACTCTCAGTGTCAAAAATTTTAAACGTAAAATCCTAGAGTAAAGTTATGTAAGACACTGAGGAAGAACTTGACTGGAGTAAACAGTTGTCTATACTGCTAAACTTTAGCAGGTTTAGTCCAAGATTAACTACAGTACTAACAACTTAGTTAGTCAACACGTGACTGACTTGTATTAAATATGGACTTACACAAATTTTATATACATTGTAGGTTTTATCAGAAAGTTTCAGTATTATTCCATCATTTGCAATCATTTTTGGTGTTTGAGGTGATCCGACTGCCAGGATGTTTTGAGATTAAAATGGAAAAAACTTAATAGCGGTTAGAACACTCAGATAAAGTGAAAGTGTAGTTATAACGTCTATAGTTACAAAGAGACCAACAGATCAGAGACATAATGCTACAACTTGAGTACAATAGCTGATATCTACTATAGCAACGATAGCAACTAGTGATGTCATTTCGCACAGATTTTTCTTCTCAATGTTTTAACCGCAATCAGGTTTTGCTGATTGTTGATCTGACTGCCAGAAAATTTGAATCTTGAATCATCTTGGCAGTCAGATCACCTCAAGCATCAGAAAAAATCGCAAATAATAGAATAATACCTTAATAATGCATTCTAACAAATTTAAAAGAACTTCCACGAATCTTTAAAACAAGTTTTCCTACAAATTCTAGCAAATAAATAATTGAGTTTGAACAGGCCTACAAATAGGTCACAGATTCTTGGCCAAGTATTTAATCTTGTTTAATAGACACGGTTACTTCAGTTCCTGCCAAAAATACGTTGACCCATCATTAAATCATGAATTATAGCCCTATTTTCAAAGTGTTTGTTCCCTAAATGTAGCTGTTCTACATATATCTCTAACTCTGCAAACTGCCCAGATTTACTCTAATGACCATCATTAAAACCCACCAGGGAGCTTAGACAGACATAAATTAGAGGATAATATAGCATATACTGTAGAGCGAGTGCCTGCAAACTGCATAATAAGGTTAGCCAGTTAAATGAGAAATAACTATTAATAGTGGAACCACATGCTACATAATCAGAATCACCGATAAAATGTAGGCCTTTGATCTTGGTTTGCTTTGTCAGTTATGTTTAGTAAAGAAAAACTACAGTTGCAGCACAAGTCACCTTGTTATGTACAAGTCACCTTGTTATGTACAAGTTACCTTGTTATGTACAAGTCACCTTGTTATATACAAGTCACCTTGTTATGTACAAGTTACCTTGTTATGTACAAGTCACCTTGTTATATACAAGTCACCTTGTTATATACGAGTCACCTTGTTATGTACAAGTCACCTTGTTATGTACAAGTCACCTTGTTATGTACAAGTCACCTTGTTATGTACAAGTCACCTTGTTACGTACAAGTTACCTTGTTATGTACAAGTCACCTTGTTATATACAAGTCACCTTGTTATATACGAGTCACCTCGTTATATACAAGTCACCTTGTTATATACAAGTCACCTTGTTATGTACAAGTCACCTTGTTATGTACAAGTCACCTTGTTATGTACAAGTCACCTTGTTATGTACAAGTCACCTTGTTATATACAAGTCACCTTGTTATGTACAAGTCACCTTGTTATATACAAGTCACCTTGTTATATACAAGTCACCTTGTTATGTACAAGTCACCTTGTTATATACAAGTCACCTTGTTATGTACAAGTCACCTTGTTATGTACAAGTCACCTTGTTATATACAAGTCACCTTGTTATGTACAAGTCACCTTGTTATATACAAGTCACCTTGTTGTGTACAAGTCACCTTGTTATATACAAGTCACTTTGTTATGTACAAGTCACCTTGTTATGTATAAGTCACCTGGTTATATACAAGTTACCTTGTTATATAAAAGTCTCCTTGTTGTGTACAAGTCACCTTGTTATGTACAAGTCACCTTGTTATATACGAGTCACCTTGTTAGGTACAAGTCACCTTGTTATGTACAAGTCACCTTGTTATGTACAAGTCACCTTGTTATATACAAGTCACTTTGTTATGTACAAGTCACCTTATTATGTACAAGCCACCTTATTATGTACAAGTCACCTTGCTGTGTCTTGATGATTTCCTAACATTACAGGCTGATTTATAAAATTGGGAATACATCTTGTGTGCGATTGTATACAAAAATAAAACCTTAATTTTTTCAATGATTCAAACTACTATTGATTATTTGTAACAGTATAAAATGGCCTATTAACCCTCCTTCATGGAAAAGAAATGGAGTCATGATCATTACTTAACAGGTATTTTTATTGACTGCCTGTTTTTTCATAAAGAATAATTTTAATTAATGATCTAGTAACAGTCTTGATTGCAATTTTTTTTAAACTCTTTTGAACTACAAAAGTCTGTTTATGTTTTTCTATGAAAATTACCATAAGATTCACTAATGTTTTAATTTTTACAAAAGTATTTTTATAACAATCTAGCAGGGTGTGCAACTATACCATGACAAGACACATTCGTACTAACTTTTTTAGCAATGGCCATAAACAGACAACCTGAATTTTAATATTTATGGCTTTTGACAACTTTAGAAGCACTCTGAAAAAACTTCATATAAGTGCTCATTCTAAATTAATTTCCTCAACTCATCCTTAATCCACTTAATCCACTGATTAATCCACTCAATCCGCAGATTAAAACATCTCAACAACTTGGTATGCCAAATACAACGTAATCTTTTTTAAAAACTAAAATTTGAGTTTATTTGATGAGTATATTATTTTAGAAATAAAATAATGCTACATGCTATCAAATATTATTTATAAATTTATCAAAATTGCTATTTTCACATTTTCTTCAAAAACACTCTTACAAAGTTTAAAACTTACCCAAATTTTAGATTCTAACAGAATATAACCATTTTAAGGCCGACGGTCGTAAAAGTGCTTTTATACTCGTACAAATAAAAATTACTATTTGATGTCATCAAACTTTGCTCTTCTAGAATCTCAACAGTAGCTCTTTTTCAGACATATCAATCATCATTAACCTTAATTTTTTGTTTGTAAGACTAGTAGACTGAGCTCAATAATATTAGTGTTAAGGGTGCCAAGCAATACATGTTCCAAGTAAATAATAACTGTCGCCATTTCCTTCGCTAATCATTTAATAATAGCTATGATTGCTTTATGATAAAGTTCAAGTATCCTACCTACCATCTTAAAGACTTTGTACTTAAGAAAACAAACAGATTATTAACCTTTGCTATGAAGAATTATGAAATACATGTATATAACGATTGGGTTATATGGGTTCCAAGTCTAAGTTTCCAAGTATTGGTTGGTAAAAATAAACTTTATTTTTACTTGTCAAGGTAAAAAATAGACCATGAAACAAAACAAAATAACATGAAAGTAAATTATGAGCATTGAAAAAAAACTCTTTGCATAACACTCTTCTATAAAGTATGGATTGAAAAGGTGTTGGTGTCTGGTAGAGGGTGTAGTGGTTCTTTGGGAAGTAGGAAAGTAACAGTTGGCCAGGAAGAATTTAGATATGATTTGAGTATTTTAAACAGGAAATATCTAATAACACAGCCAACTCCTCAAAAATAAGGGCATTTAAACTTTGGTCATAACTGTTCATATCAGGTAGCTTAACTCGAAAGCATAAATTTTAAAAGCTTCCTATTTTTTTATTAGTTTTCGATACAAAGGGGAGAGAGCAATCTTAAAACTAGGCAACTAGTGATGTCATTTCAGCAAGGTTTTTTATCTGAGCATTTTAACCGAGATAAAGTTTGTCCATTTTAATCTTGAAACCTTCTGGCAGTCAGATCATCTCAAGCATCAAAAACAAATGCAAAGATTAGAAAATACCGATATTTTTGGTAGTCTACTAAAATTTAATAGCAGCAAAAAGTGAAGAACAAAATCTAGCAACATTTTGTAAATGATGAGCAAAATTCTGTCACAAAACTTTATCAACCATAAAAATACATTATGAGTAGGTCATAGGCTTATTTTACTCTCAAATGACCAAAACAAATAAATAATGAATGACATTAATTAAACTCAAGGCATTTATATCAAAGTTTAAATAAGTGAATTCATCAAGGTGGTTTCAAATCTGATTTACATGAAATGCTTGAATGACCGTCAGACCAACTCTACTCTCTTAGTTTAAGTGGAATGGTTACCAAGCTTGTTATAGCACCCCTGTCATTCAAGATGCACCGTATAAGATAATTTATAGCTCCAGCGCCATCCAAGTGTCATCTTTCTTTCACATTTGAGACTCAAAGCTGGACTGTATGTCTCCCTAAAGAATTTTGAAAATAGCTATTCACAACGTCCAACATTTTTATTTATTGTAGCCTTGTTTTATTTTCTTGCTCGTTAAAATCATCACTGTTAAGATCATCAGCTGTAATAGCTATATGCTCAACAATTCATGGAGCAATGGGTTGGTGCAGTGGTTGGAGTTCCACTCTTACAATGCTGAAAGTAGTAGCTCCAAATTTTGTATGATCAGCCCTCTTCTCAACCTCAAACCGTATCTTTGGACAAATGGAAGGACACAGCTTTTATTATAGTAAAGACTTGTTGAATTCCTGGCATCTCATAGGTAATTAAAAAGGTTTTGAAGATAAATTTTATTTTTAATCAATATATACAACATTTACTATTCTACCTTTTAAATAAAGGTGTTTGTTTATTTCTGTGTGCTATACATTTAATTAAGTTTATGCTATATATACATATACTAGCCAAATGTTCAGCGTTGCACGAGTGTTAAAAACAGCTTATAAACAGTGGTAGATTATGTAGTTGCCTGCCACTTGCCATTAGCCTGGCACATTGCCAATAACTAATTTGAGTAAGTTTCTATCTGTATTGCTTGACTTACAAATAAGAGCCGTGGGAGTAAACTTTAGTGACGTTGTGTAATGCCGAGTGCTGTGCATATTTTAATTGACAACAACTCATATCGCCTAATGAATTCATTGCGTTTCACGTAGCTTAATTAGTTAGGTTATCACCTGATGAACAGGACAGTTCCGAGATGAAATCCAGCACAAAGTGGATCTTTCATTCTTAGATTTTAATACAGTAGCTATTGCTTGACAGACCGAATGATGATAAATGACTGACCGAACGACTAACAAATGATGAAAATAATAGCAGAATTGTGTTAACAGTGTTTTCATGTTATGATGTTAATGTGATATCATGTTAACACAATAGGATGTTAACTTAATAACAAGTCATATTGCTAACAAGATAATGAGTTAATTTTGTAACTTGACAATGTGTTAATGTGCTATTACGTTATTATGATACCATATTTCATAAAGCATCCATCTTGTTAACAGTTTAATATCGTAATGCGTTATTAGTTAATATGCTATCGTTTTATCATATTGTTGTATATTTATACATTCAGAGCCATATCATCATGTTATCCTATTATAGTATTATCATATCAGTGTTATCATAGTATGTTTTAAATACATCAGAGACACGAGGCATGGTTTCTTTTACTTATAACCATAAAGGATCTTTTAAAGTTAAGTATAGGATAAAAAATAAATAAGTACCTTTTCATAAGGTGAGTTTGAACCAGACCAACTAATAGATAGCTAGCATTGCCACAAATTTGAAAACCTACACGAAGCGCGACACAACCTAATAAATTTTTAATCAACTCAAGCAAATACATTAAACAGTAAACTGTTATAGTAGTAAAGGAAAAGCGTTTTAAGTCAATAGACTTGGCTGTTTATTGTAATAATGAGTGACGATATTTTTGCTTTTCTGCTGCAGACGGTTCTAACTTATAATTGTTGATCCTCCGATGTCGACAAGTCTGCTTTATAAACTAAGAGCAGCGGCCGCCGCCATGTTTTTCCTGTAGAGAACAGCCTACTAGGAATGCACTTGCTCAAAGGTGACCCAAATGATTGTTCACACAAAAACTCAAAGAATTGACATTCTTGGCGGGCTCAGTAGCTCTTTCAACTCAGGTCACCCTGAGCAGGCCAATGATAGTTATCAGTCAATTACTAAGTCTCCATACAGTGATAGTGTAGTGAGACCTGGGGGCACCAGTACCAAAGTGCTACACTCGTGCAACAATTAAGCGGATCACATTTCCATAGAGAGTTATAGCAGATCGATGGCTGTGCGATACCTTACCTCCTGGTTGCATCTCAAGTGGTCAAAAATAAAACAAACCATGGGTGATCAGAAGAAATAAAACTGTTACTTCTTGTAGAGTTATCCATTGCGCACAGGACACTAGCAATTTCGACATCTTTACGTACGAATGTAAATTTTTCTGCTTTTCACTATTAAAGATTCTGAAGTGTCGTACTCAAGTAGACAAGGAGTGTTTCGATTTCGAGATCTGTACAGCCTTCTCTTTTGCCGTTTTCAGTTTCAAGTAAAAACAGATAGATTAGAGCATTTAATAACAAAAGGAAAGCAAGACCTTTGCACATGCACAAATGCGATGCTATGGTCGCTCAGGACTTTACCCTAGCCTGTCTTGACAAAATGTTGTTTTCGCGAAGTTGTACCCCCGGCGATCGGGGCGAGCAAAACAACAGCTTGTTACAAGACGCACTGCACCTGATGCATCAGCTGCACTGAAAGAGAATTGTTCTCTTCCGTCTATGCGGTTTGGCTGCAATGTTGTCGGTCGCTCCGTCGGTAATCATAACGGATTTCGCGCAAAGATTTATGTAGAAAGAAATAAGATGAAAATGAGAGACCAGTCTTTTCGATAAACTTTAGTAAAACTTAAGAACTTACGCAACAACAGCAACTAAACATGCTGTTAATTTTTGCGGACAGCCAGTTTTACTTGTATTTTTGTATCATTCAGTTTTATTTGTTCTTATTGATTTTATTTTTAATTTATTTTATTCTTTAGTTCTACTAAAGTTTACCGTTACGACTCTCTGGTTAAACCTTTTTATTTCATTTTTTCTAAAGAAACTTTTGCGCGAAATCCGTTATGATTACCGATGGAGTGACCGACATAACATTGCATGCAAACCGCATAGACGGAAGAGAAAAACTCCCTTTCAGTGCAGATGATGCATCAGGTGCAGTGCGTCTTGTGACAAGCTGTTGTTTTGCTCGCCTCGCTCAATGGGGGACAACTCTGCAAAAACAACAGTTTGTAAAGACAGGCTACCTTTACCCTGGTACAAGCTACAAAGATGGTACAGTGAATCCCATCATAATAAGAGCGACGCAGCTGTTTCCTCAATGGCATTACACCACCATATGGAGTTGTGTCACCAAACATAACACGCTGTGTAAAAACTTCGTACAGTAGATGCTCTTTTAATCTGTACCTCCTATTACGTAAATTCCACATAAAATATAAATAAGTTAAGTAAAGTTTTTGCTTCATCCTATGTAATAAGTTTTATATAACATAAATTGTCAACTCAGTGGAAATTCTCAAATTCAATTTGAATAACGAGACTATCGTAGTTAGCTTTAAAAATATCACTTTCTCTCTTGCCGTATTTGGGGGAGAGAAAATGACATACAGCTCTATTATTTATACACATGCACTCTGGCTGTGTAGTTTGCCATGTGAGGATGTGAGGTGTCAAGTGTGTCAGGTGTGTCAGGTGTGTCAGGTGTCAGGTGTCTCGCTGAAGCACAGAAAGTCAGTAGTCGAGCAATTACCTTTAAGAATCGATGTAGTTATTATTGCCAGTCGACCAATCTGAATGTCACGAGTTGAAGTATTGTAGAAAGCTGTATTTTATCCTAACCTTAAACCCTGAATATCAATAGATAAATGAATAGATGGACATCGTTTTTATTACTGTAAAATATATTCCTGTTTCACTTTATTGTAGAAGTATAAAATATTTGTGTTTCTTTTCCTTTGCAGAATAGCCTCTGCTAGCTAGAAAAAAATGAACAAATCGTTTTACTTGATGTTGGAGGTGTATGCTTTCCTTACCTCATTGTAAAACTATCGCAAACATGGGCTGTAAACCGAATGAAACTGATAAGAAAAAGGCAAGAAGATTTCAATTCAAACCAATAATACTACAGGTACGATACATCCAATAAATTAAAAAGTTAGGTCGTTTTTTCTGTTTTGCAGCTCAGAACAGCTGAGTTTTGAAATATCTTGGAATAGATTATGCCGTTCACATGTATTTTATTGTTCATATAAATTCCCTATAGGGCCATTCCATCAGGCTTCACCGAAGTGTGTGCTGGCCCATCACAGATTGTTTCAAAATTAGTTTCATCTTAAAGAGCATGTCAAGTTTGGTACAAATTGAAGTTTTTAGGTTCCTACGTGGAAACGGTCGTCGGTTACGGCCCTTCAAAGTTGCTAGATGGGGGAGACAACTCAGTTTCTTTCATGTTTTAGGTATTTGGTAGTTTAATATCTTAGAAAACATTTCAATGATGCCATTCATTTTTTCAGGTCTAACACTCCTACATGTTTCCTACAAGTTTCTAAACTTTACTTACCTCCTAGATGCTCTTGCTGGAGGTCAGAGGTTGTCAAAGTAGGTCACCGGAGCATATTCTGAGCTGAAAATACGAAATTGAGCTATTTTTAAACACTCACATATGAATGATAAAGGTAAAAATTGGCCAGAAAGTGAATGTTTTTCTATAACTTTTGGTGTCTTTCAAAATAAAAAAATATTAAATTGAAAAAAATTTGCGGATTTAAAAGCGCATAAGGTCAATTTTCAAAATGGCCGCCGACGCCATTGGGTAAATTGCGTCATCTTTGTCGCTGGGTTTCATGATGTTCGCACAGAAAATATGGTCAACAAAACATGTGTCCTGCATAATTTATATGTGCTGATTTCATTTCTGGCATTATCATTTTTGCTTTCCTGCTATAAAATAGTCTAATTCATGATTAACAATTGACTATTTTAACTAGTAAAATTCAGTTGCACAATATAGTAATCGTACTAAAAATCTAATATGGCTATGTATCTCTATAAAAGAGCTCAAACTAACAGTCTCATGTGTTGCTTATTTTATTTCTTCTTTTTGTAACCTGTTTACCCTTGCTGAATCATGTATAAATCGATAACGTACCTGGTTTGTCAGTCTTTCCTGGATTTCGGCAAGTTTGTAGTCATGGTGGCTATTGGTTGTCTGTAGAATCACTAGTAGGAGCACATGTTGAATAGGAACATAAAGTTTATCTGGTCTGATAGGATATTTGAATACAGCTGAAGGACCTATTGGGTGAAGAGAATTGATTTTGAAGTCCTGCTCGTTGATGTTTATTTCAAGAACTGATCCAACATACCAATCGTTGTCATATTTTTAGGCCAGTATATCACCCTGCTTAACGGTAATCATATCTAAATGAACTTGCGGTGGCACAGTGTTTGCTCTGGCTGCAAAATTTTAACATGAACATGGGTACTGAACTGTGATAGAGACATCGCCACCTGATGTCCGATGACCTATAAGGCTAGCAGCACTCGCCTCAAAACAATGATGACTCCACGAACCAGCCACAAGAATGGCACAGTCTCTGATTCTTTCCTCTTGAAGTGTACGGTATTTAGCAATGTCCACATTGTCATACCATAAAATCAGTACAGACTTTATATTCTCCATGGCGTAACTATAAAGTTCTTTAGGTTTTGTGATGAAGTCAGCAGAAGTGCGTTGCAGACTCATTCTACGGGCCTGATACTTTACAACAGCCCCTATGCCGTCACATGCGGACTTGCCATTAGAGGTTGCATAGTAATGCCATTTGGCAGGAATCCCAAAGTTTAGTGTGTCATGCATCAGGTTGCAGAAGCTCATATATGATTTATACTGCCCGGTGCAGCCGTCTCTAAAGCAGTGTACCCTTTCAATATCTGGGATCATCGATCTCAGTCTAGGTATAAAGTCTCTCATCATTGTCTATACAGCAAAATGGTCATGCTGCATATGATCACTGATATAGCAATGGCATATATGTAAGAGTTTACTTTCAGAGGACTTATAATATACCATTATCGGGTGCAGTGTTGCTTGTTGCTTCGTTCCAATGAAGTGATTGATTGGCATCCTGAACTAAGAACGAAGCAACAAGCAACACTGCACCCGATAGTGGTATATTATTAGTCCTCTGAAAGTAAACTCTTACATATATCCTATTGTTATGCCAGTGATCATATGCAGCATGGCCATCTTGCCTTATACACAATGATGAGAGACTTTATACCTAGAGTGAGATCGATGATCTCAGAGATTGATATGGTACACTACTTTAGAGACGGCTGCACTGGGCAGTATAAATCATATTAGAGCTTCTGCAACCTGATGCATCACACACTAGACTTTGGGATTCTTGCCAAATGGCATTACTTTGGCATTACAATTGGCATCAATTTTTACGCTATATAGCGTAAAAATTCCTGAAACGGATTGTATCTGTTGTAGGAGTGCCTACTGTAAATCTTTTGGCTTCATCACCTGCCTGCTGCTCACAAAATGCAGCCACAAATAAACATGAACTATAATATCGTAGTTCTCTCTATATCCTGAATAGCAAATAAAAAGACATGAAAAACTAGGTCGTCTGATGAACTATTTTTGACCAATTCATGGAAACATCATCTAGGATGAATTTTCAATTGTCTTTGTTTGTACTTAAAATCTTTTGTAAAGGAGTATTGCCTGGTTACGCATATACTAATGTTCTGCACCGACTCAGGCAACTATGAAAGTACTAAGTGCAATATGTTGGTGTCAAGTCAAAGGCGGTTATATCATTTGCATCTTGCTGTTTTGTTTATAAAAATTTCACTTCTTTCATTTATGCTAAGTTTGCCATTATAAAATTTTTATAATATGCTGTAATAAAATTAACCTTAAAGCCTGCTGAAGTGTAGCAAAAATCAATCACTTTGTTTCCATGATGAGGTTATTCCACAAGTTAGTATCATTCTCCAGATTGAAACCGCAAAAACCCTCGAGTCAAGCAAGTTTGGCTACTTGAACAAAACTTGCTTGAAGTTGAAAAATGGACATTATATTTTTTTTAATTTTTTCGATGTTTTAAAGTTAAACTACATTACAACAATAGCTGTTATTATGTTATTACTTTGATTTTAAAATATTAGCATGACGATGTTATAAGTTGTTTCAATTACTTTAGGTTTTTGGGAAAGAAACTGTAAAGCTTTGGAGTTCAAAAATGGGCATTAAGTTTTTTAACTTTAAAAATTTTTGTAATGTTTTTAAGCTGAAATATGTCAAAACAATGGCTACTATTACATTGGATGGTGTTTCTGAACAGTATTCTTATTGCTTTCCAAAATGCTGTAAAGTCTTCAGGTAAGACTGCAAACCATATTTTGAGCGAATATGAAAACGACAGATGTGGTTGAGAACTTAATGATTTCAAATCAGAGTGTAGTTCTGATGATTGTGATGATCGATCTTCTCAAGAACACTCTTACTAAAATCATGACACTCATTACTGCAACTACGATAAAATTAATTATTATTGATGTAACAGCGTCATCATTGGTAATATTTTGTAGACACTTTTTCTGATCACTGTTTATTATGGGTTTGTAAAGATCAAAGAATGTCAAAGTCAAAGTGAGATAGTAAATAGAGATAGCAATCGATTAAAGTTGGCATTGTATTTTTCTACCCAATTCTTTTGTAGCGGCGTTCTATTTGAAGTGGCATTCAAATTAAGGTGGCTTTCAAATAAAGGTTTGACTGTATACTAGCTTTTCCGAAGTTAAACAACTTTTGACAGTTTCGCTCCTCGTTCCAAATTTTTACCAAACGTTTTATGCTTGTGAAACCTATAAATGGCTTTTGCAAATGGTGGGCATGAAAATGAAGAGCAAGCTAATCCATTTTTATCGATTTAGACACTTCAGTTTTCCCTGTTATGAAATATGCTGCTAAGGGAGACCGGAGTGCTCTGTATGACCTCTAACATAGGATTCTTTATCTTTCTTAACAAAGCACTCGCGTTAATCCCCAACACGTAAATGTCCATCAAAATACTTATCTCACCGTAACTCAACGCGCACACTATTGTAAATCCGTATCATCCAAACAATGGAAGCACAGTGAATACTTGGTTTGACATCATAAATAAAATAAAAATATTTATTTTTGGTATGGTCATTCATACTGATGTTTTTTTAGCTTCTACGCAGGAATTGTCACAATGAAATACTAGCCAGTATCACTCGACAAAGCAAACCAATCTTGCCCGTAAGTTGCTATATTATTTCAAAGATTTTATGAGTGTTGCTACCAACTAAATGTTCAAGTAATTACACTGAACGCTACTTTTAGAAGGGGTATTGTTAGGGACAACATTGTATGGTGCAAGCCACTCATAAATTTTTAGTGAGCCACACAAACTACAAACCATGAATCTGAGCAATGATGATCCGGTTGTTTTAGTGTGGTTTTTCTCTTCCTGGAAAATTGCTACGCTTATGATTTCCATTATCAGCTATAACCTTGTACTTGCAGTCGAAGTTTTTAACCAAGAATAAAATATTGGTATTTCTAAAACTGCCTTTTAATTTAATAGGCAAATGTCCTCACTGCCTCTCTTGCTTGCAAGTGAGCACCCTGTGCTAGCCACATTGCCTGGTGCAACCTAAATAGCAGGTAATCATTAGAAGGTACGGCATCATAAGCAAGTAATGTATTCTTTTCAAAGGCATTCGTAAGACTGAAGCATGTCGGAGAATCTTTGCTATAATAAAAGCAGTGTATGTACGTCTGTTCGAAACTAGGCTTAAAACGTTAAAAAAATGACTTGCACGAGAATTGAATACAGGTTAGAGCTGGCACCGGTAGACCATCGGTCTTGACCCACTGGGTCAGAGGTGCCTGGGTCGGGCCACCCGACCATCGGGTCTTCCTATACAAAGACACGGGTGGGTTTATGGCTAAACGAGAGTGATTGTATATCGCTTTTTAAGTGCGATTGAAATTGAGTCGCGCTTAGTCCTAGCGCAGAAGGACCAGGCGAAATAAAATAAGGTGAGTCAAGACTATATTTTAAATGTCTGCAACAATAGTCTTTAGACTATAGGTTTCACAACGTTTTGTGGCAAGAAATAATCAACATGTCGGTGGTCTGGGAGTTTATAAAGAAGCCAGCCACGAAAGGGAAAGACCAAGTCATTTGTACAATATGCAAAAGCAAGTTAAGCTACAAAGAAGGATCCACTTCAATACTATTGAGGCATTTACAATGAAGGCATCCTGAGGAACTTAAAAGCGTGTCTAAGAATTTTAAATTCGGCAAAGAACAGAAGAATGATAAAGAAGAAGGTAAACAACCGACTTTAGCTGCTTTTATGAGTGAACAATCAAAATGGTCAGCAAGCAGCCCATGGGCGATAGGTATTACGAAGAATATCATCAATATGATCACAGTAGACTTGCAGCCTCTTAGTTTCACAGAAAACAAGAGATTCGGAGACCTGGTTGCAATGTTGGATAACAGGTACACAGTACCTTCCAGAGGGACAATAAGAAACATTCTTCTTCCAAAAGCTTATCATACTACCAAGCAGAAACTCATATTAAACAACAAGAATCATATGAAGTCATCTCCATAAATCAGTATAACAACTGATGCTTGGACATCGGAAAACCATAACAGTTTCATAACTTACACTCTACACTTAATAGATGAGTCATTTGTGAATTTGTGCCACAAAATATAATGATTGGTGTGAAAATGGCTTTTTTATCTGAGATTATTGATGTCACAATATTAGGCGTAATAGAACTATCCTTGAATGAATAAAAAATCGCGCTTGCTGACCCGGCTCGACTCGATCTTGGCCCTCATTGCTGACCCTGAGTCTGGCCCGACCTAGCCTGTCTTGACAAGCTGTTGTTTTTGCGTAGTTGTCCCCCCGTCGAGCGGCGAGCAACAACAGCTTGTCACAAGACGTACTGCACCTGATGCATCAGCTGCACTTATAAGGAGTTATTCTCTTCCGTCTATGCGGCTTGGTTGCGATGTTATGTCGGTCGCTCCATTGGTAATCATAACGAATTTTGCGCAAAATTTATGTAGAAAAAATAAGATTATAACGTTTAACCAGCGACCAGTCTCTGCGGTAAACTTTAGTAGAACTTGAGAACTTAGGCAACAACAGCGACCAAACATGTCGTTATTTGTGCGCTCAGTCAGTTTTATTTCTATTTTTGTATCAGTCAGTTTTATTTGTTCTAATGGATTTTATTTTAAGTTTATTTTATTGTTAAGTTCTACTAAAGTTTATCACAAAAACTGGTC
This sequence comes from Watersipora subatra, assembly GCF_963576615.1. NCBI lineage: Eukaryota > Metazoa > Bryozoa > Gymnolaemata > Cheilostomatida > Watersiporidae > Watersipora > Watersipora subatra. The sequence continues at coordinate 46,509,324 of NC_088711.1, read as the reverse complement.
TTTGGTTAAACGTTGTAATCTTGTTTTTTTCTACATAAATTTTTGCGTGAAATCCGTTATGATTACCAATGGAGCGACCGACTTAACATCGCGGACAAGCCGCGTAGACGGAAGAGAACAACTCCCTATAAGTGCAGCTGATGCATCAGGTGCGGTACGTCTTGTGACAAGCTGTTGTTGCTCGCCGCTCGACGGGGGGACAACTACGCAAAAACAACAGCTTGTCAAGACAGGCTAGGCCCGACCCTGCATTCCTTGGTCTCGTTTCAGCTTTAATACAGGTATTTCAATCTACAGTCTGGTGCTCTAAAAATGACACCACTCGGCCGCCTAGCAAGTGATTTGCATCACATTTACTGATTACACATTACGATCTCTCATGGTGCACGAGGCCGCCAAGCATACTAATTTTATATAAAATGGTAAACCTTTAATTAACACTTCTTATCACGCATTGACCAGCTGTTCCATAGACCAGCTTTCTCAAGAAGAGAGGTCAATTGTCATAACCGTCACATGTTTTCACACCTACATTCAAGCGCAAGGAAATCTATTGGTCAAGGCAACCGAGCGGAACATGAACTTACAAGCTTGGAAAGATGTGTCTAGTAGCTACATAAAGTTTACATAAGCATTTCTGAAGGCTCAATCTGCGCTGAATGTCGACAATTTGAACAGAGGCGCATCATACCCTTGGTCACCAACACGACTACCGCACAACCGGAGCTGGTGAGTGATAACAACTCTTTTTGTGTGTACACATTCTATAGTCTAGAGTGTTTGACATAAATTTTGCTGTCGTAGTGAGGTTTAACGGAAGGCACAGTGTATTTTATATGCTAGCAGAAGCACAGAATTCTAGTTCTCAGCCAGAGTACTCCCGAACATCATACACTGTTCGAGTGACATGGGTAATATGCTAGTTTGCGTCATCCGCAAGATTTCAGAATCTTTGATGAAAACTCCATGATGTAAACGGCATAAACCCGCAAGTCACGCGATTTTTGTGTCTGGAGAACTTTTACCAAACATCTAATGCTTATGAAAGATGGAAATAGCTCTTGCGAATGATGCGCAAAAAACCATGCACAAGCTAACCCATTTTTAACATTTTTCACACTTTAGTCTGTTCTATTTCGAAAGCGTAGTGCTAAGCGAGACAAGAGTATGCCACTATGACCTTTGGCGTTGATTTCTTTATATTTTTAACAAAGCACTCACATTAATACACAACACGTGAATGTCAATTGAAAAACTTATCGTATGATAACTCCACGTGTGCACAACTTCAAATCTGATTCACCTGTACAACAGCAGCAGAGTGATACAGTGCAACAATTGCCTGGAAAAAGCGTAACTTCATAGCCTAGAAAAACGAGGACGGAGCAAACAACAATGACTATGTGTTGTTCACCTACACAGTGTTTATTGTAACAATGTCAAGGTCATTATAAAGAGCATTCAATAAGAAGGGTGGGTTTGGGAGCGCACTATCCACCAGATATCTTGAATTACTACTGACTACAAATTCTTACATAACATGAGCCTGAATAAAAGTTCGCTTCGTTAAAGCCAGTTAAAACCAGTTCAGCTCCGACTCTCAGTCTTCAGATACATTTTGTTCATTCAGGGTTTGTTATCCTCATGTTCATTAAAGAGAATTCATTGTGTTACCCTCGTCTAATATGATTGTACCAAATGGTCTAATTTTACATGAAATCAAGTTCTAGGCTTGCACGCACATTGGCCAAATTCTTTGTCTACAAGTGACTTGTACTCGCTATTAATGAGAACACTAAATGGCTTGCTGTTGCCACACTTTCAAATATTTAAACACTGGTATTGTTTTTGACTATATGAAACTTTATCAAAGAATTTATGTGAAAATAATTTACTTTCGCTTGAATTGGAAGTTAAGTTAGGAGTTGTATGACTTTTGTCTATCATTAGCACAAATATACATTCATAGGCTATTTGCTACTTATTACAAAATCAACTTTGAAATGTTCTGTACAGAAGGTTTATACAAACTATATTTATTTCACATTTTTTAAAATAAAGATTAAAAAGTTCAAACTTGTTGTTCCTATAATTTTAAAAAAATAATTGATTTAAGCAATAAGAAAGGGCAACAATTATTAGCTTTGCTGACTTTCCAATTGTTTCTATAGCAACTTAATTGATTATCAATCATTGAAATGGTTGCTACAAATTATACAACAAACAATCTTTTCAACAAAATAAACGTAGAAAACTAATGAGCTGTATTTTTGCTGGAAATTTCCAAAAATTAACAGTACTTTGGAAGCACGCTGCTCGCTATCTGTTAGTAAACAGCCTTAATTAAACCAAAGATTCTCAGTGGTTTTCAGCAGCTATTAAGGGAATTTTAGATTAAGACCTGATTATTTGCACACTAAGCCACTTGATGTTGAAATAATCAACTTTTGCAATCGGAATTAGCGTCTGTCATGTGATTATCATGTCATAACTTGCCTACACACACTGAAAATTTTATGCAAAAAACTACTAAAGTAAACAATTAATATGCTGTATACTAAGTTAGTCAGTCGATGACAACCACACAGGTTATGACCATATATGAACCAATAAAATTTGACACATTCCTCTTCTATTTTGGTTATATTTAAATAAATCTATGATCATCAAGTGTTCATTGCTTCTTATAGCTTTTTAAATAATAAAAATTTAAGACTTGATATTAAAAATTGAAAATCCCGACTCCTCCACAATACTATTAGATTAGCAACTTCTAAACACTTTTGTTCAACTCACTTAAAAATTCCTAATTTCTGACTTGTCATTTTTTGGTTTTAGCATGTAACGAAAAACCTTATTTGGAGAATGATTACTAACCAATAAAAGGCTTTACATATGTATATATAACTTATAACATGTGTAACATGTATATTCGTATATGCTTGTGTATACATATATACATTTGTACAAACATACGTACATATGTACAAGTTTATTGCTAGCTCATTAGCTTGTAAAGTGCGAGCAATTCTAAACTCTTCTTGCTGGATACAGCACTGATTTCAATGGAGAACTTCAATGTCGGCATTCATGCGAAACCCTGACCTGTATAGGAGGGCTTTAAATATGAGCAACTTTATTCATCTATTAAAATGTTGGCTCTCGATTTCTTGCACCACTAAACACTAGCAATTAACAGAGGTGGGATTCAGAGGGTGTAGATTTACGCGTGGGAGTAGATTAAGAACTAAGTGCAGCTTAAAGGTAATCATATGACTCCACCCACTAAGCTCAAGACTCCGCCCACCCAACTCCAACTTCAAATCAACTTCATTTCTTGGAATTGCAGTCTTAATATTGAGAATTAACTAAAAGTGTGTGATGCCTTTAACTCATTGAAGTCTAGTCTTGTATATACAAGCAGGACCCCTGATCCAAGACTGTATTTACATGTACAACCTTCCATTGACTGTGAAAAACTTAGAAGGGCAAAATACTTATGAAATAAGAAACAGTTTGATAGTTAAAGATTTTAAAATAATATAAAAACAAAATTCAAACAGCAAATAGTTCTTATTTTTCACTATCAAACCAGCAATTTTTTAGAGGTAATTGAAGAAACACTGGTTGATGTACACTGAGTCTGATAGAGCGTGCATGTTTCTTATGCATAGAAAAACACAGTTTCATTGTAAAGCTTTTGTTGCTGATGAGAAGAAGTTTTTTAGTTGGGTCTATTTTTTAGTCTTTATGACTAACAACTTTATTCAAGGTGTCAATAAGAAATAGCCTCATTTCAGCATTCATTTTTTATTTTTCCACTAGTTTGAAACGCTGTCAGTATTTTGGTGACTTCTTGAGAATGGATAATCTAATCAACATGAAAATTTTGAATTATCCTAAAAACATGTCATGAGCAAAGTGAAAAGTTTTTTAATTCTAGTTAAACTCAAAGTGGGAGTGGATACGGTGTTATTTTTGTCGCAGGATCTGATGAGAAAAGAATTGCTTAGCCAATTGCCTGATATTATAGCCACTTTTGTTATAGTACTAACACTTTCAGTTCTGTGCAGCAATTGAACCTAGAGGCCCTTCGACTTTCTTACAAATCATAAAAAATGTTTTTTCTAAGCTTTTACTGCTGAAGGAGAAGAAATTTTACTCTCATGTTTGCTATCGATATGAAGCAGAGAGACCTCTCTCTTCACGATGTAGTTTTTAAGCTGCAACTAAAATACGTTTCAAGCTATTGGCAATTACTTACTGTAAAATCTCTATTTGAATGCCATGGTGCTCTATTTTTCAATCCTTTTCCTATTAGAGATGTTTAATTAAAGGTGACATTCAAATAAAGGGTGGTGTTGTATTTTTCAATTAGCTCATCAAAATTTTAGGAAGATAAATTTAACCCTTTTACGAGTAAAACGATGCTAATGTCGCCTATATTGCACTCTACTTCAAGCGCTTCAAACATTTTTAAATACCTCGAAGTATCAGACAGGGTTAAACAAGAATCTAAATTGATTTTAAAATATTTGTGTGGTACTTTTATAAGTTGCTTCAATTATTTCTAGTTTTTGAAAAAAATTGTAAAGCATCAATTTTTTAATTTTAAAAAAAAGTTTGCAGTGTTTTTAAGCTAAAATACATCAAAACAATAGCTACTATTATGTTGAACGGTGTCTCTGAACAGTATTCTTATTGTTGTTTAAAATGCTGTAAAGGCTTCAGGTAAGACTGTAACCATATTTTGAGCGAATTTGGAAACGACATATATGGTTGAGAACTTAATGATTTCGAATCAGAGTGTAGTTCTGATGATTGTGATGATCGAACTTCTCAGGTATCCCGTCACTAAAATCATGACACTCATTACTGCAACAACGATACCATTAATTATTGTTGATGTAACAGCGTCATCATTATTACTATTTTGTAGACACTTTTTATTGATCATTTTCTATCATGGGTTTGTTAAGGTCAAAGAATGTCAAAGTCAAAGTGAGATAGCAAATAGAGATAGCATTCGATTAGAGTTGGCATTGTATTTTTCCACCCAATTCTTTTGTAGTGGCGTTCTATTTGAAGTGGCATTCAAATTAAGGTGGTTTTCAAATAAAGGTTTGACTGTATACTAGCTTTTCCGAAGTTAAACAACTTTCGACAGTTTCACTCCTCGTTCCAAATTTTTACCAAACACTTTATGCTTGTGAAAGCTATAAATGGCTTTTGCAAATGGTGGGCAAGAAAATGAAGAGCAAGCTAATCCATTTTTATCAATTTAGACACTTCAGTTTTTCCTGTTATGAACTATGCTGCTAAGAGAGACAGAAGTGCCCTGCATGACCTCTAACATAGGATTCCTTATCTTTCTTAACAAAGCACTCGCATTAATCCCCAACACGCAAATGTCCATCAAAATACTTATCTCACGGTAACTCAACGTGCACACTATTGTAAATCGGTATCACCCAAACGATGGAAGCATTGCGAATACTTTGTTTGACATTATAAATAAATTAAAAATTTTTGGTATGGTCATTCATTGTAAAGATCAGAGAATATCAAAGTTGTGGGCTAATAGAGGGGGCGTTCAATTAAAGGGTGGCATAGTATTTTTCAACCCTTCTTCTATAGTGGCGGTCTATTTGAGGTAACATTCAAATTGAGGTTTGACTGTATACTAGCTTTTCCAAAAGTTAAACAACTGCAGTAGACCCTCCTATGACGTAAATAATTTGTTCCAGGAATGATTTTGTTATAGGGACTTGATAAGAATTATAAGAACAGTAAAATACATGCAAATTGCCTGCTTCGTTCCAAGATCTTTGAAACTCACTCTTTTGCGCAGCTATCCTATTCGCCTTTTTGTGGAAACATTCAACGATCTATTACGACGAACTAGAATGTTGCAAAAGCTAATTTATAATAGATTTAACGCTAAACGCACAGAGTTCTTTCTTCTGCAAGTGAGGCAAAATAAACTAACATTCAAATCAGTTTGGAAAACTCGCCCAACTTGACACTTTGCGTTATATGAATATGTTTACGTAGTAGAAAGCAAAAGCTTCAAATAAATTTGTTACGTTATTTGGAATTTACGTTATAGCAGCGTTTACTGTATTGGAATTAGGCCTACGATGTTTCTTCTTTAAAGGTTGACTTGCAAAAAAATTCACATTACAGTTATTTGGTATCAAAAGATTCACAATGTCTTACTCTGTTGTGTTGTAGGTGCCTAATATGTGGAAATGTGATTACAAGCTCTTAAAAGCTCAAAAACGAAAAGCCGCCGTAGATTGGAATTTCTTTATTTCGATGACGTAACCACGAAATTTGGTTATCATCTTGTCACGTATGTTCTCACGTGAATTGAAAGGCTAATAAGAAGCTCAATATAAAACTTATCATAGTACAAGTTTATGACAAACACTTCGGGTTTTACTGAAGACCCCGCGTATCAAATATAGATGCTCGCTACTTTACTGTTTTGTTTCGGCATTATTCAATCGTCAAGTCGTAATTTGATCATGTGACCCAATACTTCGCAAATAATTTTTGCCGCACTTTTCGATTATCAAAGGTGACCAGCAGGCTCGTCATGATTATTAGATAATGATATGTACTCCTTCGAGCTAAGGTTAAAAAGTTTAACAATTTTTTACGGTAAGTTATAAGATATCAGTGCTAAAAGGGACAGCATTACAATGACGATACAACAGGCGCGTAAGAACAATAGACATAGTTTTATTGAATGCGTGAAGTATATTTGTGAAAATATTTCGACGAATAAGGTTGCAAGAAAGTGTAAATAGAAACCATCTCTCACAACTACATCACATTTGAGCCATTTGGAAAGGGAATCCAAACTACTGCGGTCTCGTGTGGCTGCGATTTTCTGTTCGTTTTTTATCTTTTAAGAGCTTGTAATCACCTTTCCACATATTTTGCACCTACAACACAACAGAGTAAGACATGGTGAATATTTTCATATCAAATAACGGTAATGTGAATTTTGTTGCAAGTCAACCTTTAAACAAAGTCTAAAAACTCCGAGGAAGCCTACCTTTATAGTTATAGACTTTGTAATTTGTATTCTTTCTCTTTCAATATTTCAGCATAAATCGACATAAATTAACGCATAGTATTGAAGATTTTAACCAATTTGAGAGAAAACGAATTTTTGGGAAGTTCTGGCTGTGCAGTTTTATCAGGCAACACACAGTCGGGACAGGCTTTTTATCAGGCAACACACAGTCGGGACAAGTTTTTTATCAGGCAACACACAGTCGGGACAGGCTTTTTATCAGGCAACACACAGTCGGGACAGGCTTTTTATCAGGCAACACACAGTCGGGACAGGCTTTTTATCAGGCAACAGACAGTCGGGACTGGCTTTTTATCAGGCAACACACAGTCGGGACAGGCTTTTTATCAGGCAACACACAGTCGGGACAGGCTTTTTATCGGGCAACACACAGTCGGGACAGGCTTTTTATCAGGCAACACACAGTCGGGACGGGCTTTTTATCAGGCAACACACAGTCGGGACAGGCTTTTTATCAGGCAACACACAGTCAGAACAGAATTAAAAAACTGGTGACTTCGCATAAAGAAGTTTGATTAAAAATTGGTGACTAGATCACGGTGTGTAACTTATAAGGCACCAGCATAATTTCTAGAAACCATTGGCCTGAGTGACCTGCGCAGCCATCCCTTTGGAATGAGTGAAGTCTATTTTCTGCGCCACCTTTACTCGCTGTTTGTTTTTAACTTCCAAAAAATGTCACTGAATGGGACAGAATAGCATTGAACTTTAAATTATTCTCTGCAATTAACATATATCCAATGGTTGACGTTTTTTGTCACATGAAACAGACATGTTCAGTCAAGCTCACAGAGCCATTGTCTGTACAACAATGGCTTTTAAAAACTGTACAAAGCCTCTTCTAGCAGTAAGCTAAAAAGGCATGGTGCTTGATTTGCGAGGTATTTCTCACAAAACCAAAATCTCCAGCTGACAACTTGTATGTTCTTCTCCTTTCATTCATTTATGGTGCAAACCTGGTGATATTGATATTCATTCAACTAGTTTTGTACCTTTGTATTGCTTACTTGCATTAATTTTTAGACTTCACGGTGATGTTTTGGTTGAAAATCAAGGTTCAAACTCAACTAAATTTATTACAATCACACACATCAGTAAAGTCATAACCTCTCTAAAGTTCAAAGTCCTAGCAATATGTCCACATTGCTAAACCAGTATTATACATACTGTATATGTTCCAAATGCCTCAAAAGTATACTTAAAGCAGGTAGAATACTTGCAGCAGGTAGTTTTTATAGAAGTACGTAGCCAATTAAAACAATTTTTCTAATAAAATTTCAATTAAACGCAAGCGTCTTTAAATGCATGATAGAAGTGATGTCTGATAAAATCTGCCAATTCTGTCAAACCAGTTTTATAAACATTGAGATATTTCTTTTTTTCTACAACAGGGCTCTTAAGCTACATACTCTTTTCTCCAATTAGTTATAATTAGCAAAAAAAATCACCTTTGATTCCTAGGAAAATCATTCAGCTTTAGCTGAAATCATTTTCGAGAAAGCTAAAAAAACATTTTAGATATTACATCTTTGTATCGGGTAAATGGCTGTGAATTGTTAAGTTAGTTTAAATTTTGTTACGGTGCTTATCAGAATATAAAAGTTAGTCAATGGTTACAATAAAAATGTAAATACGTCTGAAAAGCTTTACATCATCTACATTAATAAATGCCAATTTGTTATTGTGTGGGTCTTGTATTATACTGCATAGACATTTAGACATGCATTAGACATAGACTTGTATTATACTGCATAGATGTATTATACTGCATAGATGTATTATACTGCATAGATGTATTATACTGCATAGATGTATTATACTGCATAGATGTATTATACTGCATAGATGTATTATACTGCATAGATGTATTATACTGCATAGATGTATTATACTGCATAGATGTATTATACTGCATAGATGTATTATACTGCATAGATGTATTATACTGCATAGATGTATTATACTGCATAGATGTATTATACTGCATAGATGTATTATACTGCATAGATGTATTATACTGCATAGATGTATTATACTGCATAGATGTATTATACTGCATAGATGTATTATACTGCATAGATGTATTATACTGCATAGATGTATTATACTGCATAGATGTATTATACTGCATAGATGTATTATACTGCATAGATGTATTATACTGCATAGATGTATTATACTGCATAGATGTATTATACTGCATAGATGTATTATACTGCATAGATGTATTATACTGCATAGATGTATTATACTGCATAGATGTATTATACTGCATAGATGTATTATACTGCATAGATGTATTATACTGCATAGATGTATTATACTGCATAGATGTATTATACTGCATAGATGTATTATACTGCATAGATGTATTATACTGCATAGATGTATTATACTGCATAGATGTATTATACTGCATAGATGTATTATACTGCATAGATGTATTATACTGCATAGATGTATTATACTGCATAGATGTATTATACTGCATAGATGTATTATACTGCATAGATGTATTATACTGCATAGATGTATTATACTGCATAGATGTATTATACTGCATAGATGTATTATACTGCATAGATGTATTATACTGCATAGATGTATTATACTGCATAGATGTATTATACTGTATAGATGTATTATACTGCATAGATGTATTATACTGCATAGATGATACTGCATAGATGAATGCATGTCATTCTATGTTTGTCCGCATAAGCGCTATCGGTTTCAACATTTTTTGGCCAATTTATTCCAAAATCATATGCAAACCCTTCGCACTTTCTGCTAGGCCACTATACCGTACTAGGTGTACTAGATATGTTTGATTTCAAAGCTCCATCTGGTTCCTGAAAAGGCTATCTGACTGAAACTGAAAAAAGTGAAAGTTTAAAGGGCATCGCGGGCTTACCACTGGTTTACAATAAATTTTTTTATGTAGTTTGGAACATTTTAAATATGGAAGAATAAACTTTTTATGATAGCAAAATACATTTTCCAAGTTGACCTCTGTGTGTTATTGGACTGTAAACTAACTTTCTATCTATATATATAATTCTTAAAGTATGTCCGTGTGTCGTATGTCTGTCTGCATCCCGGCTATAGCTATAATCAGAATAGCCTAGATGGGCAACAATGCTGACGCAATGTCGTTGCCTACCGACAATTGAAGCTTACTAACTAGGTTAGTGGAATTTTACATTAGCAATGTGCCAGGCCACTTGGCAATGGCCTGCCACTTGCTAGAGAGTTGCCTGCCAGCAAGTAGTAAGCAAATCTCATCACTTCTCATTGTTTATAAACTGATTTTTAATACGCGAGCAACATCGGGAGGCACAGCTAGTAGGTTTATAATTATTAAAGAATACTTCAACATTACATTTAAGCATTTTGGTGCTATAGCTGATTTATTTAACTTCAAAAAATGATTTTTCATGTAACTGTAAGTACTAGTGTTTTATAGGTAAGTCACAAAAAGTATGACCTACCTTCTGACAACAAGAGAATTAAAGTGGTACCTTATTTGTAGTGTTCCAACTTTTGCTAAGATAAGCAAACAGCATATAGTAAGAGCTGATAACTAATTGCAAGTAATGATGGATCCTTTTTTTGTGTTGTGAATGAGGTCAATTCCTTTTAATGGTTTTTCTTAGGGAGGAGAGGACACGACACGACACGGAATCAAGTAATACTTTAAAATCTGAAGCAAAATTCTCAAAGAGCCAAAAGGTCAACTAAGAATGAGTAGTGACGAGAATCAGCCATTGCTAATTGGTGCCAAGAATATTACGATATTTTATGAGCCGTCAGTAAAGAAGCCACCAGCTTCACCAGAAGTTGAGCTTTGTCAGCCTCAAGTATACAAAAGAAGATGGTGGACACTTTTCGTCTTCAGCTTCTGCGTGTTCAACCAAGGCCTCAGCTGGCTCATCTGGAAGCCTCTCAGCGATTCCTTGCTCGTCGCCTACAACTGGGATCTCGCCCAGATTGGCCTCGCAGGGACCTTCACAGCAATAGTATTTGTTGTCTTCTCGCTGCCTGTGATGTACGTAGTAGAAAGTCGAGGTAAGTAACAAGTCTATAATACAATATCATAGTTTTCTTTGCACATTAGAATCTTCTGTCAAGGAAGTTTAGAGCTTTTCGTAATTTATAAAAGCAACTAAATTTTAAATGATTTCCTGAAAAATTTAAACGCAACATTAAATTTAAAAAAGTTTAAAGTTTAAAATTAAAAAGAATACACTAATTCTTAAAACGCGTATGAAAATATTTCAATTACAAAGTATTAAAAAGGCAAAGAAATAATAATATTATTATAAAACAAACATTTTGCCATCTGCAAGCTCGCAGTACTGTTACTGTTAGAAAAATGTGATAAAATTATCAAAGTTCACTAATGTTGCTCGCTGTAAAGTCAGCTGTGAACTGATTTCTTTTGCTGGGTGGTGGATTGCCAAACACTAAGAAGCACACCGATAAATAACACAAGACTGGTCTACTCAATCTGATCAGATCTCCCGTTCAATCGCAAACCAGGCCACACTGCCCCAGGCAGAGACAGTGTCCATTGCTCAAACCTGCCTAAACGAAACCTAGTCACAATTTGGCAACAAGCCAATTTATTATTTGAGTAAGAATTGGGGTCACTGAGTACATAAACTAACAACGTTGGGCAATAAGTTTTTTGGAATTGCGATACGTGCACATAATCTTTTACATTTAGTATACTAAGAGCTACTTCCGCTCGTCCACTCACCACAGTTGACGGCTGCGGAAAAAGAAGATTACTTAATACAGTGTTGAACTGGCAACTTTCAGCATGGTTTACAGACACTCTAACAACTGCCCCACTTGAATATTCTGTGCAGAGTGTGAATGATTGTGTGTATAGTTATTACACCTGATGATCTCTCTGTTGAACATCTAGTCTACTTTGCTGCGACATGCCTTTAGCTTATGGTAAGCATTGGACCTCAACTTTGCTTTACCGTTAGTCGTGTAAAATATAGTATATTTTGTATCTTTAATAGTTCATATTATTAATTATACATACAGTGGCTTTTAAAATTAAATTTAAATTTAAAACTTTAAAATTAAAGGCCTCCCATTAATGCAAATAAAACTATCTATCTTTGGCTTTTGTTCAACTTATATTCTTTTAAGAAAAGGAACTTATCGCTATTGAAAGATAACAGTTATACTTTGCTGTGTCCATTGTCTAATAGAGGTCTTTGTCTCACAAATACAAAATGCTAATTCGTATCTTTGATGGTGCAACATTTCCAGTTTGAAACCAGAGGTTCTGAATTGCCTGCTTCTGAATTTTAACTTAAGATATGGCTTCTGCACAGATGTCATTTGGTACTAATATTTTTATCACAAGCCTCCAACGACCTTTATTGCTAAGCCAAGCATTTTAGGCTAGCATTTGCTTAGAACTCCTCTGTACCATTCAGGTCACATTGGTAGTGTTTTTTGGCATGTCCAGGTAGTATGTTTAAAAGAACACAAGAAGCAATTATAGCTTTGGTATTGGTTTGTTTTCGTCACTGGTCAAACTAGGTAGCTATCATCATTATTAGTTTACCATGTGTAATTGCATTAACTAATATACTTACAAACAATTATTTTACAAAATGGGAATTTTTTATCAAACCTTTTCTTTTTTAGCCTGCGTAGCTGCTAAAGCATTGGGGTGATTTTTTCTGTCAAACGGGGGTAGCCAATTGGTAAACCTGTATAACTAAGGCTTAATACTAATTCAACTTTCTATGTTCAAAATTTGTAAGAATTATCTTCATTCTGTAAGAATGTTTGACAAGTTTTTGCCCAAAAACACTCGAAAGAGGAAAAATACTAAAATTATAAGAGCTGAACTATTGAATATTTGGCCTGTTTTTAAGAAGGCCACTATTAGGTATCTATAGTGAAAAGAAAGATCATTATCTATAGAGGAAATACCATCGGCAAATAGATCTCATTTTGTGTTTTTTGTTACACATAAGCATTGCTTCTTTAGTTAGACAAAGACTCACCGGTTAGATTTAAGTCATTACGTATGCAGCAACAGCTTGGTTTCAGTTTGAAAACAGTTTTGCTTTGTTTGAACAGTCTACCATTGTACATTTTCTGTTACATTTTCTTTATAAGCAAGCTCATGACATGTTTTGATCATGTCTATAAATATCTTACTGCCTGAATGAAATGCCTGCTTAAAATTTGTGTTTATGATCAAAGTGAGCACCTGTCATGTGATGCCAGGAATGTCACGTGTTTCTAGCAGTTACACAACTAGTTGCTACTAGGATAGATAAATGGAGTCTGCTATGGAAAATAATGTTTAGTGAAGCACTCCTGAGTGAGCTACGATCTGGTTCAACCTCAAGCCTACAATGTATGCTTGAGGTTACACTTGAGACCCCTATACTATGAGGTCTCCATGGCCATAAGTGGTAGGTAGTTTTTATTAAAAGCAGCGCCGATTGAATCTTTGGTTTTGTAATGAGTATCAATTAAGCGTAATAAAAAGTTAATTTATTGCAACTTTAAGTTAAAGCTACATATTTAATGTAAAGTTTTAAAGTTATTAAATTAAAATTACATAAGTTAAAATGAAAACCAAATTGATAAGCTAAATAACCGCAAAAACAATTTTGTACATTTTAAACCATGAACAACTAAAATGAGATGAAATTAGTGTGAATTGTAATTAGTCGATGAGTTCATATAGCTACTATGTAGGTAAGCTATAGCTTTATACGTTTTTAGCACAAAATTATCTTAGAATTTATGAAATTTTATTTTTTATGACCTTTCCTGGCTGCGTGAAAACTTAATTGCAATTACATATTGCAAGGAACAATGACTCGTATAGAATATTTTTGAAGTGTCGAAACACAATTAACTGTTTTGCAGTGTTAAATAGTTCACAATTTAAAGCATCTCAGAAGTCTTGCTACTGTTTGGTATTCTGCCGCAGTATTTGTTGGTCATTAGAAGCAGCTCCTGAATGAGATCTAAAAGTCTGCGATGTCCTAGAAGAGGTTTTTTCAAATAAACCTTCAATGATTCCAACAGCATTGAAACTGTATCACTTGATTAGATGACTCTAGATAAGTAGATGTAAAGGGTTGGCATTTCTTTTCATATATATATATCAAAGGTTAACATGGTATTTCATAGATATGTCAAAGGTTAGCATGTCTTTTAATGATAGTTGTCGAAGGTTAGCATGTCTTTTAATGATATTTGTCAAAGGTTAGTTTGTTTTTCCATCAAATTTCTTAGTCTAGGTATATCCATTTTATGTAAACAGCTTAAAGGATAAAATTAAATTTTGAGTGCTGTTGCTAGGGTAACCACCTTTATCCTACATTATCTCCAGTTGGTCAGGTTTGATTATGCTAGAATTTCACTAATCTCCTTCTAATGGGGTCGGTATCTGGGATGTATTAGCCGTATTTGTAAATCTCTCACATCAATTCATAACAAACCTGTCATAACCTGTCATGCTATAATCTGTCATAAATATCTCCTTGGTTCTACTAAAAATTTAGTAAGTTGTCCCTACTTTATACTTAATTACAGATTGTTTGGGTTTATTTTTGTTTCTGTTAATTCATCAAAAAGACCAATAAATATTTGTTTGCACTTGTCAAAAAGCTGGGTATAACCATCTGTGTAAGTAAATTAAAAATAAACCTTTTAAAAGCAAAATATCAAATTTTGGTTAAAATTGTTTGACAGAAAGTTGAAAAATTCTGTGTGCTTAAAACTTCTCCACTATAAAATAATATAACAAAATTTACAATAGCTTCAGTCTGTATTAGAATTGTATTGCTAGGTGTGAACTGAGAAAAGGTTATGGTTAAACAGTTTAAAGCATGTATGATACAGTTTGCAGCTAGAACTGGCTCTCTATGTGCAATAGAAGAGAAGTTGTAAGCGTCAAACCCAGTTAAGCTACTGCAAGGATGCTATCAAATAATATGCTATAAATCTGCAAATTTATAAGTGATATAATGATCTGGCAAATGCTACAAATATATATTGCTCGATGTGTCTGTATATAAAAAAAGTTACTGTTCCACCAAAAGCTATCCATAAAAACTTTGACTACTATAATTCTGACACCTCTTCGTACTGGTAAAAATAAAATGTTGTGCTGTCTTGGTCTGAACAGAGAGATAATGTAGAGACCATTCCTACTCAATAATACAATAGTCCATGTGAAACGTGTTAACCTTTACCGATTTAGCAATCCAACTTTACGAAAAACAAGAAATAGAAATGTAACAGCTCATTTAAAATTGAAAGGGCCATTTAAAAATTACAAATTAAAAAAATGGGGGATGATAACAAAAAATTAGTTTTTAAACAACTTCAAAAAATAACAAATACAAAAAGTAATTTTATTTAATAATCAAAAGTGCCCAATTGGTGTGTGCATACGGTATACGGTATACGGTATACGGTATACGGTATACGGTATACGGTATATGGTATATGGTATATGGTATATGATAAGAGCGATAGAATGCTAAGGACTGTATAGATCAGTGGTTAAATGCCCGGTTTGGAACTTGTGGTTGCAATCTCCATGAGTTCAAATCCAGCGTGAAATGTATATTTCATTCCTAAATTTTAGTAACTATAGCTGGACACACTGAAGTACAGACACACCAACACACATACAGACAAACCTTAAGATTTAGATATATAAATATATATAAATAAATCAACATCTAAATATATATATATATAAATAAATCAACATTTAAATATATATATATAAATAAATCAACATCTAAATATATATTTATATATATATTTATATCTTTAGCATGCCAGCATTTTAGTAAAGTTAAACTAGGTCAGTGCTTGAAGTATGCGTAGCTAGTTCCTAGCAATATTACAAGGTGTGCCCAGAGCCAAGTTGAAGTATTTCATTCAAACACAGCTACAGCAAAAGGGTTTCATTTAAAAATAATCCGTGTGTGGAACAACGTCACTCTGCTTCCAGATGAACAGGAGTTTGGTTAATGACCAACCTGAACCGAAGTCATAATAATTATGTAAAAGATGTTTTGATTGGCAACCTGCAAACATTATAAATAGTCAATATTTGTTACAAAATCCTTCTTTTGAGTTGTTCTGTAAAGCGTAAGGAAGCATTAAAATATGTCAAACAAGAAGTTTTCACTTATAGTATGTATAACGAATTAGTTATTATCAGTTCAGACTTGTATGTACTTGGAGTTTACTAGCTATTACGATCAAGTGGGAAAACAACTCCCCGAATTATCTCAGGCCCAATCTTATAAGGGTTGAAAATGAACTTACACAAAATTTTAGTAGATTTTATCAGAAAGTTTTGGTCTTTTTCTATCATTTGCTGTTGTTTTTGATGTTTGAGGTCATCTGATTGTCAGGATGTTTCAAAATGGAAATCAACAAACCTTGATCGCTGTTAAAATTCTCAGAAAGCAAATGAGTGCGAAATGTAGCCACTAGTTGTTATGGTTGCTATAGTTAATATCGGCTATAGTGTTCAAGTTGCTATATACCATTTATTTACTCTGTTTCTGTGCAACTATAGATGTCCTAGTCATACTTTCACTTGACCTTATAGCATTATAACCACAAGAGTAGTCATTAAATAGTAGGAAATCTCTGAACAGGTTTTCAATAGAGTCAAAATATGAAGAAGCTACTATACTGTATAAATTTGATGTAATTTTCAATTCATACATGTTTTGAGAAGCGATTCTAGTGCTAAGTCAAGTGGAAGGCAGATTTTATCAATTGAACTATTTAATCAAAGCTTAAATCACAAAAATATAACAATCACAAGGGTATATGCGTGCCGTCATTTCAATGCAATCATTCGCATTACTTTAGAGTATAATTTATGAATAAACTTCATTCCTTTAAACTTTATCTGTCATTCCTATGTTTATGTCTATGAACCTCAAAGCACCAGGCTTGATCTAATTAAAAGGTCAAGGATAAATGGCTTGATTTTAATTTCGATCAAAAGTATTACTTCAATCACATAATGAGACCATAACTATTACTGAATATTTGTTAGCTTTTCTAAGTTCTACTCAATATTTAGAAACACTTTAAAATATACATGTAGGTCTCCAAAGTAGAGCAAATCAGTCATACAAAACTGGCTACTTTTATTTGTAGCCATTCTATTAATGCAAAACTATTTATTTTTTTCAATATACTAAAACGAAAACTAGGTTTAGTTTATTTGTGATTTATATTACAGAACTCTTCCAAAGATTTTTGTATACAAATTTCAAAACTAAAGATATTGTTTCGGCCAAACGTGTTCAAAGTTGAATTCAATGATTGTTAGAGCAAAAATGAAACTACATTCAATGGGTACTCAGGCGTTTTCTGATTAGGCGTTGATTGTTCTGAGAAACCGAGCATTCAAATATGAGTGTTTCACAATAGTCTTATCAACCAATAGTCACTAGATGTCAGGCTAATATCTACAGAATAACAAACGACCTATGGTACATCTAAATGTTAATGAAAAGAGAAGCGCCAAGGAAGTAAACATAACGAATAGTTAAAAGTAGCCAAACGTCTACCCCAGAGTACTCCACAGTAGCCAAACGTCTACCCCAGAGTACTCCACAGTATAGCCAAACGTTTACCCCAGAGTGCTCCATGGTAGCCAAACGCCTATCCCAGAGCACTCCACAGTAGCCAAACATTTGTTTGCATGCTCATGCACACACAAAAGCTAAATTAAAATTAAAAACTTGAAATTTGATGTACCTGTTAAAAGTTAACACTTATTATTAAAAAGGCTGATAGAGATTTTTAAAAAAGAAAAGGTGAAAAAGTGCAGCAGAGTTTAAATAGCCTGCGATGGAGGCTCGGAGCCCAGGGGTTTCACTCTCTTCTATTCATTCCCCAGGGATAGTCTGAGATGTTATAAAATACACCCCTTCCACTGACTTACACATTAATAAAAAGCTACCCCTTATCACTTCATCATTGTCTGACTAATTGCCCCTTTTTTGGCTCTGCAGCCCTAAGCATTACACCACAGCTCATGATTATCTCTTTCCATTGTGTGGAACTCAATGAGACAGGTTGGGCCCCTATCCACTGCACCAAGCTAAGAAAACATATCTTTTTCTATGAAAACACTCTAGATTGTCTGACCACTAAAAACACAGCTAAAACATGCTTTTTCTGTTGAGCCCTTGGAAATGAAAGTTAGGAGTGAACTCTTAGGGGCTTGGAGTAGGAGGAGTTGGTTTAATGAAGGATTTACTTCATGACAGGATCTTTACAACATAGCTCTACAGTTAGGAGAAGATTTCCTGTATAATTGATGTAATATCTATACTATCTGTTATTGGTTGATTGATAGGGATTAATTGCATTGAAACCGTGCAATATGATATAGCTGGGAAAAACAACCTGCACAGTTTCTCTAAGGTGTGGTTTACTCCTTTCATGTGAGATTTCAACTGAGATTTTAACATTCCTTACAATTTCAATGTATTACCTTGTATAATCAAGCCACATAGTGCCAAAAGTTCATATATCAGCCTGATCAACACAACGACTTTGAGCATTAGTTTAATTGCAAGAAAGAGATGCTATACAGTTTGTTAAGGGTGGATGGATATGTATTATAGTGAAAGATACTGGCACTTGTTTATATCAATATTGAAGACAGAAATGCTTGACTTTTCTATTCAACTGTGCACTTCCACAAGTCCAATCATCTATCTTTGTATATAAATCTAAGTGTTGGTTGGTTGGTCAGTCTGTTGTATGCTAAAAAATGCTAACCACTACTCCATACTCCAGTGTACTTCCAATTTACTAGAAGAAAAATATGTTATACTTTGTGGAAGGTATTGAACAACCAGAAGAACAACAAGCAACAATCGGAACAAAACTGACTGAGCAAACAATGCAAATATTTTGGTTTCCAAAATGTTAATTTTTCTTCATTTATTATAAGTATGGTTTGTTTATGTCATTGGTTCTTGAATATATATTTGAAGCATTTGATATTTTTATATAAAATATAAATTTGCAGATTTATAGCATATTGTTTGATATCTTCCTCGTGTTTAACTTAACACAGCTTACAATGGATCGTCGCCCATAACTCCTCTTCTATTGCACATACGTAGAAGCCTGCTTTGTCTGCAAGCTGTAGCAAACATTGCAATGAGTGCAATGAGATTTTATTCAACATTGTTAAATATGGTTATAAAATACAAATACGCCTACAAATTTAGGATGAAATAAGAAGTTGAATGCTCCAACAAATTGCAAATTAGGGGGCAGGCTATATTATCATCACAGTTTAAGCGCAAACGGTAGATTTCAACTGGTAGAGATATTTCTCGGCTTCTCAATGCATATTTATTTAGAGAGCTATGAAAAGTTAGAGGTAAGTTAGCAAATTTCTTGTGTCTAAAAGGTTGAATGTCACTCTACGCGGAGTACAGTGCAACATATATGTCACTCTACGCGGAGTACAGTGCAACATATATGTGACATTCGCTTCGCCCGCTGGGTTAAATGTAGTTTCCAAAAATTCTGACGAGCTTTTTGAAAAAATATAACGTCAGCCTCTATTTGAATGCTGCTTTTATTTGACCGCCACTATAGATGAAGGGTTCAAAAATATAGAGCCATGGCGTTCAAATAGAGGTTTTACGGTATACAGTTTTACGGTATTTGCCAACAGAAACGAGTGTTGAGTATATAAATATATAAAACATATAGCCGGGCTCTATAGTATGAAAGTTTAACAATGCCATACTTGTAAAGTATACTAGGTAACTAGAAGTCTAATAAAACATACGAGCTAACTTAACCCTTTGGCTGGGTTAAAACCCCGCGAAACACCCAAAAATCGTGTAATTTGTTTTTGAAAATTCAATAAAATCAGTATTTTATGAACATACATAGCTCAAATGGAAATTTACTTTTATTAACAAAATATTTTGTACATAAACATTCATTTACCTATGTACTACCACAAAAAAGCTACAACTATGTGCAATTGTCCCCGTATGAAATGCTTGAAATCATTCTTTTCAGTAGAGTCCAACGCTACAGCGTAGCCATGCGAGCACCATATCAATCACTTTTCAGTAGGGTCCAACCCTACAGCGTAGCCATGCGAGCACCATATCGATCATTTTTCTATGTATATTAAAAATTCCCAAAAAAGGTTTACATCACATCTATCATCTGAATTATTTGTGTATTGATCAAGGCAAAATATCACTACCGATCGCAGGATCAAATAAATTTTATTTTATCGTTTTGAACGTCGGGCCGATGTTGACTGGTTTTTCCAACTTCCATTTTTTCCAAAGAGGCGTGATTTCTTTAGCTTTTAGCACAAGCTGACACCTCTCAGATAATCGTTTCATATGGTAATTCATCGACAAATATCTTGTTGATGATATTTCAAACTTACTAGCATTCATACCCTTTGTTTAACGCTACGAGGTAAAAGCTTTATAAAAGTCAACTGAAAATGACATCGCTAACGACATCACACTCCTCTACCCTTTGACTGGGGAAACGAAAACCTTTCCCCAGTCAAAGGGTTAAGGAGTGTGATAAATATGCCTACACCTTCTAAACATTGTCTCTCTTTCAGAAATACAGCAGTTTAGAATTTGTTTGATATATTTAGTTGTTTAGTGTTGTTTTCTTTTTGAAGCTCCAGTATTTAATAGCTTTGTATCTATATATACAGTAAATCAGTTTCTTTTTCACCATACTATTTGATTACATCTATATTATATAAAATGTAGCATTTATCTAATATTATCGCACAATTTTACATTACATTACATTTAATATTGCATTAAATCCTACAATAACAATTATATTAATTACATATAATTATTTACCTAAATGATGGTTTTTTATTAATATTGTAATTGAAATTATGTAATGTATCATTGTACCCATTCTTAATTATTAATATCATTGCAAATATACGCTTTGTTGAGCCATGTTGTTCCATATGTTCCATTGTTCCATGTTGTTCCACAATCTTTTGATTCAGCACTCGTTAATTACTTCGGTAGCATTGAGCTACATGTATATTAATAAATCCCATTTTTCATAGTATGGGTATCTTGTCTGATAGCCCACGCAAGTGCTAGGAATTTATATATTTTTCACTGATTTCACTGATTGGCAATTTTTACTGAGGACAGTTGTCCAGATACCATTGCGAGCATGTATATTGGAGGTGGAACAACATGTGAAGCACATAACACTCACACCTGTTTGAGAGTCGGTCAGTTGCACTGGGGTATTTGAAGTCAAGAAATGTTATGAAGCAAAAATGATTCAATCGGTCCTGCGAATGTATTAAAAAATCAAATAAATAGGTCGTTCACTTATGTTGAAGATTTGTGGTTGCTTGCCTCTATTAATTTGTCTCCCAAGCAGATGAGAAGGTCGACCTTGGCTCAATTTCCCGTCCACCAACCTACATATATGTCAGTCAAAATCGTTTGATCTCACAATTTAATGCTTAAACCTGTCTTGGTCTTAGTAACATATAAAATCAGAACTAAAATGTAGAAGGCTTTTTGATATAGTGAGACAATTGGAGAAAGGGGGAAATGTGATTTACTTAAAATCTCCCACCACCCGAGATCTTGGTGAAAATTAACTGTGGATTAAAGAAATTAAGCCCACTTATGCGCATGGTCCAGACCAGTGTCTTCTACATGTATATGGCCTGTGAAGTACTGCACTCTGCTACGCAATCCTGTGCAGGTGTGCCATTGATGTAAACCGGATAGCTATGAAATCACAGGATGGCGCACCCAAGTCTTGCATGCGCTCTACAAGAACATTGTCTTGCTCAGTCGCACGATTTATCCAGAAACAATAGTCTGAATCAGGCATTAGAGGTATCTAAAGCCTGGTCCACACTATATCGCCATGTCGACGTTTTCCTCTCCGCAATTATTTGTGAAAATGTGCACCGTAACCGATGGCATCATCAAGGCTATGCGGATACTGTTAGGAAAACTGTCAAACCTTTTCGATAGTGTGCATCACTTCGGGGAGGATGACTGGTTGTTGTGGATTGCTTGGTCTATATTTTATTTCATTACACTTGCTGCATGACTAGTATTTTACCATTTCCATGACCACACTGTATAATAAGAACTATAGCATAGACTATTTGCTAATGCAAACGCAGATAGGTTTGTGACGGTGTGAACATTGTTATTACAGACGATCACTAAAGCATTGTGAGATTAATAGTGACGTACGGTGATACAGTGTGAGCCAGCATAAAATGTTTCAGTACTAGTCTTGTGCTCTGAACATCTTACTCATCGTTAAAGCTAACTCAAAATAGTTTCCATGAAAGGCCAAGTTTTCTTGTTCCTTCACAGAAGCGAAATGCACATATTTATCCTAATATATGTACCATCCATTGCCATTACCTCCTGATTGCTATCTATTATAATAAACCAATGATTGCTGTTTTAGGTATAAGAGTGGGAGTTCTGATAGCTAGTTCTTCTCTGGTCGCAGCTGGTATTGTCTGGAATTGTGCTCTTTACACAGAAAAATTATGGTATGGTATGCTATTACAGTCATACCTTGACATATGAGCAGCATTGTTTCCTAGGACTTAGCTCATATGTCAATTTTCTTTTATCTCAAAGCAATATTTGCTATACGAAATAATTAAATACAAACTAGCTCATTCCCATTCGCTAAAAACCCACCCTTTAAATAAATCACCTAAAAGGGGTATGATGGGTAAAATGGGTAATCACTACGATAGAAACTGAGTTTTAATTGTTCTAATTTTCTACCTATGCGCACAAAGTAACAAATATCTATCTAGTAGTGACCTGGAATAAAATGTGACATTATTATGTACAGTACCGCATGGAGTTCTTACCTTCAAGACATAAAGTAGCGGCTATGAGGGCGTATTCAGGGCAACGCGATCGGTTCGCTAAACATTTTTGATCCTACGTAACAGAAACTTTGAACTTAATTTAAATGAATTTAGTTTACTTAACACACACTTAAAAATAAGTTTTAATCTTAGAGTAAACTCAATTCTAATTTTCTTTTTATTGTCTTTTTTTGGTTTATCACTTTTTGCTTCACTTTCGCTTTCAATTTTAGCTGCCCTTTTTAAAACTTTTTTAACTGATCTGATAAAAAATACCAAGCAATGCTGTTATCGATAGTTGGCTCTCGCATACCTGGTCATCTAATGGATGCATCAAAACTGTCTCGTCTGCTCTTCTCTCAAGTTTGTTTCACATCTCAGTGCAAAATCTTACTCAAAACTTTGCTCATATTGCAAATTTGTCGAATGTTGGGGCACTCATATCCTGAGTTATGCCTGAATAGGAAAACTTTTTTGTCTTAATAGGAAGGAATTAAGGCTTTACCCCTAGATTGTTCTAGGTTTGTTTATTACCTTCCTCCAGCCAGTCTGGTTACTTTGATGTTTTAAAGCATTTTCTGGTCTATAGACATTATATTTATCTTTTACTGATAATAATTAAAGTATATTTAAAATGTGTTTAAAAAGATTTCAGTAGATTTTTGATGTGATTTATAAAGAATTTATTGTAAGACAGGCCTTTAAATAGTTCCAAGTATTTTTGTACCGAAAAGAAATAATTGATTTGTAAAAATTTTTTATGAAATCCATATCAGTCTAGAAAATAGACAAAGATACCATCTTTTTAAATGTATATTTAAAGTAAAACGGCCAAAATGGTGTACTTTTAGACAAGCTAGTAAATATTCAGCAACTTTTTAGAACATATTTTTGATGTCGACTCGTCTACATGCCATCTCATCAACACAGCAGTTTGTCTCCATGACGACTCGCCTTCACATTTAATTTTTCTACACCAGTCATTTGATACAAACTCATCTTGCCTACATGCCAACTCGTCTACTTGTCAACTCGCCTACATGCCAACTCATCTGCATGCCAACTCGCCTACATGCCAACTCGCCTGCATGTCGACTCGCCTACATGCCAACTCGTCTGCATGTCATCTTGCCTACATGCCAACTCGCCTACATGCCAACTCGCCTACATTTCAACTCGCCTACATGCCAACTCATTTACTTGTCAACTCGTTTACACTACAACTGGTCAACGTATCACTTCATCTATATGTCAACTGTTCTAAATGTCAGCTCATCTATGTGCCATCTTATTTACATATCAACTCAATCAAACGCCAACTAGCTCACAGCTCAAATTGTGTGGGTGTCCGCTGGTCAATGTTCCAACTCGCCTCCATGCCAACTCATTAACACATGAATAATTACAGCTATTTTTGTAATTAAATCATTTTATGACAAATTCTTCAAATAATTCCCCATTAATACTAAAAAAACCATCATTTAATTTATTCCTAATTTATTGCTGTAGAGAGAACTCCAGCCAAGTTTTAAAATGCTTGTTTGTATGGCTTAGTATTACAAAATGTATCATATTGCAAAATATTCAAGTTGGAATAAATGTAAAACTTGATCAATGAGTTAGTTTCTGCTGGTATTATTGGCTTATAAGCTTATGTAAGAAGCTGATCATGTGATCATCATAAGACCATAGCAGCCAATCAGATTAGACCTGTAAACATCTAGCACATTTTTAGATTATGACGGGCCTATTCATAAGGCATGCATACTGTGACACCAAATCTTCAATCAAAGCTAATCTGGATATTTCGATGATTAATAAAAGTGTTGAATAAGTTTTAACTCTTCGCAAATGTCCTATTTGATGTCTTTTCAACTATACCATGTCAACATTTACATTTTAGGTTATTTCTTTCTGGAGCAGCCATTATAGGGATCGCACCAACTGTGACAGCAGTTATGGCTTCCCTCTTCTCTGTCACATGGTTTCCTGTGTCACAACGAACTACGGCCACATCCATCTCTGTTATGAGTCTTCATCTGGCTTTCATAATTGGTTACATCGCGGGTGAGAGCTATTTGCTGAGATCTAGCTCGGTTTTATGTTTGAAATCATGGTTTTACCAATGTTAATACGATTATGCCGCATAAATCTCATACTAATGGTAGAAACTATCTCTGGTGGGAAATACTGCGTAGGCAGATCTTCAGTCAGATGAAATAGTCTATTTACAGAGACTTATTAGAGCAAGTTAACATAAGAGATGGTTGCATCAAGGCTATATAATGATTTATTGGCATTGTATTAAGCTAAATATCAGCATGACTTGCTTGATTCTTTATAAATAAAAATCTATCCCTAAGACATGAAGTTTATAAAATGTGGGTATGAGGCGTGACACACATTTCAATGAGAATTACGCAACACAATTCCTCTATATAATTTTTAAATTCCTATAAACCTCTCTCGGTCAATATATTTATCAGTTAAGAGCTACTCGTATCGTAAAGCAATCTTCCTAGTGAAATATTTTCTACAGAAAATTTGGTTATTATCAATCAGCGCACCTGCTTTATATTCCTACAAAAACTAATGTCAGTAAAGTGGCTAGAATTTTTGCACAAAAGAGTTGATGGTTTTGTCTCATCTCAGTCATTCAACTCAAACTTTTTGAAAAAAATTGATAACATTTGAGCTACCACAAAACTGGGTCACTTTTATTCATTTAAAGCTGTGTTCAGGTTCCAGGCAAAATTTTTTTATTTTCAATTAGGGTTGTTACCAAGTTAAAATCTTAGATTGAAGTCATATTTGTGTTGGAGTATTTTATGGCTACTACTAGCGACGCATTGAGTCTGGATTATGCCAAAACATAACAAACCTGTTTATTGTTAATTCCTTTAGCAGGCAACAATCTCTTTTTAAATCCGAAAATATTGCTTCTAACAAAATAAGATGAAATTCTGTATATATTTTTTACAAACCTAAAAACAACCTGCTGGATTAATCTTTAAGAAAATAATTAATTTGTTTTAACGTTCGTAGCAGTGAAGCTGTCGCAGTGGCCTATTTTTATAACTGTACAAAGCATTTGTTTGCAAACAATAAATTTGTTTGTTAGTATATTTAGTCGTTCAAGAGATAGTTACATACAGGTTACATGCAACTCACTCCACTAGTGAGTTTTATTCTACAATAGCATGATAAAAATGTTTTTTGAAATACCACCTCAAGACCCAAATGCAACTTTACTGTAACCCAAGCATTTCTCAGTCAGATACATTATGTTAGAGTTAAGTCCTAATCTAATGCCAAGTAAACCACCCGCTGTTCTGGTCAACACAGCTCCAACTTAATCAAGTTCATTCTATTCTCTGACAGCCTGTTCCAGTGAAACCTGTCAATAACGTAAAACAGCAGCTTCAACTTTACATTGCTGATGCAATAATAAAACATCATTAGTTGATAATTTCAGGTCAATTTTAGGTTTAGCAGCGCATTAGTTGTTGCTGCCAACCAATATTGTTTAATTAGTTTTTATTTCATTTTCGTAAAATTTTATTTTAGTTTTTCCTAATTGTGTTATTATATTTATAATTTCTCATCTTTAAGATCGCGTAGACTGCATCACCACATTGTATATATAAAAGCGAAGCTCTCTATAAACCTGGTAACAAAGTGGCTGTTCCTTCATATCTACCAAGTCATGCGCAATACTATCATGTGGTAATTAATTGTATACCCATTGCAGGGCCCCAGATAAGTGGATCCGCAGTAACTGTAATGGATATGATGAACAAGCAAAACCTAACTGAAGGTACATTCTCTTCCTCCACCCTCTTTATAATGACCATATAAATTTAGCACTAGCTGCTGTCTATCCTAATTCTGATGGTTGCTGCCGGTTGATTCTACTAATAGCTCAGCTCGATGACCTACTTGAAAGTAAACTTGGTGGTTTTTGACAAATAATAAACCGCCATCACCCATCTAAGAATTTTCTTTTTTCTAGTGTAATAGTTGCTCATTATGTCTAGTAGTTGTGCCTGATGAAGACTCCTCCAGTTCCAAAATCAGAATGTTCCACTGTAATGATCATAAAACTTTTCTTTGTGTCTCTTTTATCTAGCTCAATGGTTAAATCTCAAGTCTTTCAGTGTGATTGCTATCAACCTTTGTGCTTAATTAATGCTTCTAAAAGCTTCTTTTGCTAATAATAATTATGGCAAGTACTTGCGCAGGAGGTACAATGCCAAATATGTAGGCACTTGGCGAGGTGCCAATCGTATGGACCGCATAGTTCAATGTTTTGAAGCTAAAGCTTGGCAATCATTAGCTCTATGAATTAGTCTATAAATAACTCTATAGATAACTTTATAAATAGCTATATAGATAACTCTATAGATAATTCTATCAAATAACTCTATATAATGAACAAGGACATATAGTGAACGACAATTCATGTTTTGCAGAATATATGGTCGAGCTGAAGAGTGGGCTGAGGAACGTGGGATATTTTGGTGAGTAGAAAAAACAATGATCTTGGTACAAAAATCAACTTCAATTTTGCCTCTGCTTCAGGAGAGAATCTTAGATATCACCATGTTACATTGGGCTGACTGAGCTTACTTTTAACTTCAAAGGAGTTGTTTACTCGCACTCTGTTTCATGAGCAGACAACTCTTTGTCTGAAGCAATGATGGCTATGGTTTGTAGGGGATAACCAGACACAGTAAGGTTTAGGAGAACGAGTTCATAGGCCACAATATGTGTTTCAGTTACGGGAATCACAGGCTTCGGGCTGCTGCTAACAATCATATACTTCCCGGCAGCTCCACCGACACCACCGAGTGTCTGTCAAACTGTCAAGCGGGAGGATTTTTGGTCAGGGCTGAAGAAACTGGGGAGGTATAAATTAAATGCACATTATAAGGTTTACATTATGGTATTTGTCTATGTGCCTCTGACTTGAAAAGCAGACTGGTATAACACTTTTTCTGCTGGTTTTTGGTTTGTTGAGTTGAAACGACCTTGATTGACTTGCGTGTTTGTATATTTTAATACGCTGATATAAATATGTATGTTACCATAATTCAAACTTATCTATCTTGCATTAAAAAATAAGTAAATAGAAGGTTCAAAAATAATCTTATCTAGGTTTCATTAACTCCATTGGTTCACTCCATTAACTCTAAGGTTCCAGGTTAACTTTTTTGTAGTAATTCTTTATAATGAACAGTTTAAAACAGGGGAGGCTAAACCATTCACAGTAGCTAATGACCCATTGTTTACAAAAGCTGCATTTTCAATGTGGGTGGAATAGCGTTCTCCTTTGGTATTATTTTGATAATGATGGGTAACCAATAGGTAAGTGTTTCACACAGAAAGTGTTTAACTGTGTATCAAAAATGCACCCTGCACATTTCATTTGAGTGTGGTTAAAGGATGACAAGGTTTCACATGACAATTGCATTTACATGTTTCTGCTTAACATTAAAAAATAAGAACTTTAGAACCAAATATTTAAAAAGTTGACCAATCACGGGCATGCGCAATTAGATTATATCCCTACAATAGAGTTGGCAACAATCCCTAGAGCCTGGGTTTTCAATGGGATGTTTGCGTTAGTGCACGATACTTCCAGTTTCATGCAAACATTTTGTTGTGTGAATTGTTGAGTTTTAAACCAAGGAATTTGTTCATTGGTTGTGCATTTATGTTTCAACCA